>NC_068366.1:59568042-59778042 GCF_020536995.1 Dreissena polymorpha | reverse complement strand
ATATTGTTATGCCGTACGTTCATAACAAAAGAAAAGAACAAAGGGTTCATTACCATCTTCTACTTTTACTTTCACTATCATTTTCGATTTTCGCTATGATAAAAGAATATGTCAAGAATAGCATATACGATCATTAATCCACAATACGATCAATACAATATTCACACCTGCATCTTGTTATACTTTCTTAAATGTAAATATCAATAATATTTTTTTAACTGGATAGTATCTGTTCAAATATATAGTCGAAACTGAAACGTGTTTACTTTCAAATCCTGTATTTATATTTTTCGCGCGTGACGTCAATGACACGTGACGACCGTGAATAAAAAAATATCTTCAAAGAATGTTACACTAAATGGCGGATTAACTGAAAGAACCACATGCAGGGAAACAATAATTAGTTAAATCGTTGACATACACTAGTTTGATAATAGGTATGACTTATAATCAATTAATACAATATATATTTTTATGGTTAAAGAAATTACTCTACTTGATTATGATATTTCAAAGGCAACTTACCTTTGTGTATAATACGCTATACAATAACGACTGGGTGGTGTAACGGCCTAGCAATAATAGCTATTTCAAATGTTAGGCGATATACCATCTACAAAACGGTTGACGTTGATCGTACACATGTTAATTTATATTCAACAAATACACAATAGAAGGTTAACACGCGAAATATGTTTAACACTGAAAATAAGACAAATCATATAAGTGTGTATTTAAATTCTAACCAGTAACAGACTCCGCGAAACTACCGAAGAGCCTGAGGACATATTGTCTCAATTATATGTTGTAATTTGGTAAGACTTTTGGTAACTGTGTCAAATTTCTTGTAAAACAGCATGTCATAACTAGTGCTAAAATAGTGTCACACAGTTTCTTTGTGTGTCAGAACGCACGACTGTCTGACAGGTTTGAATGTATTGTAATGTTCAATATCGTTATGTTTTTATGAAACAAAAAACTTATTTAAGCTATATGTTTAACAACGTGGATTTCTAAGCGTTACGATGTACTTACTCTAACTAATAATTATAAAACGCCTGTTTAGATGCTCTGTGTTTATTTGCAGTATTTGTGTGTTCAGTTGTTTTCTTCAATCGTATTGAATCAAGTAAATTAACACTTAATCATTAGTATGTAAGCTGTAGAAGATCTCGCAATCTCATCAGTAATGAGACGAAAAGATGGATTACAATTACAAAACGTAAACATCCGCCAGTTTTTTCTTAAATCATGTTGGCATAATAATCTTAATTGTGTATTGTCGTAAGAAGCATAAACGCCTTATATAATTTGATGTTTCATTTTACACTTTTTAGTCGATAGGAGGCAAATCAGAATCCTCAGAAGGGGCATATAATTTGCCGCTGGTAGGCGACATCAACAGAATTAGGAGGCCAGCTCTCTCCGTCCATCCACGGGCTCTTCCGCGTCACTCTCGGGACGACACAGTATTTAATTACAATGATTATACATAATGCGTTTAACTTAAATAGCGTCCGCTATTATTATAATTGACTCTGAATTAAAGAAATGAGCTACGTATGTTTTTAGCCGACAAAAATAGCATCGTCGTATCAACGTAACATTCCTATCATCCCATATTCACTCATTACGATGCGCATAGGTGTAAGCTTTTGCAAAAGTAATTGATATACTGTGTGCTGTTGACTTTTTGTGATGATACTTACTTTGTAAGTGTTACAAAAAATGTTTACCAAAAAATGTACCTTTTATATGACAAACTGTGATATATATTATATATAAATGATTATACAAATGCTTTAATACTGGCACTTAATTGTAATTGAACAACTCTCTGTTAATAGTAACCTGCAAAGCAGAGGACGTTGTTTTTCCAATATCTCTTTTTTATTTTCAATACGCTTTTATTATGCATATGTGTCTTATGCCACCAGCCTATAAATAAAATAGGCTGTAACTCCACAGATTGATTGATATCAAGAGTGGCGTTGTTCAGACAATAAATCTGAGAAGAACCGATGTTACAATATTAGATAACGCTAGTTCTATAGTTTGCCATTATAATGTTATTCTCCTAAGTGCTTTATTGCAAAATGGCAATAATTTTAATTCTACAAATGACAAAGAATGGAATGTTAAGCTCTACAAACTTTTTATTAATCATGTATGAGGTTAATTCATTTTGCTTACTAATTGTGGTGACTTGTAAATATTATTATATTATGTACTAACATGATTAGTTTTAGTTCCAATTGTTAAAAACCATCGATTGACTTTTAAGGTGTGTTTTCATATTCACAAATTGAATATATTCGCCAAAGAGATGTTTAATGTGTTTAATGATTAAACTTACTTTGTAAAATGCTTTCGTTGTTTCTTCTTTGCCTGTTGTATCATATTACATTTTAAAATGATTTTGTGTTTTCACCTATTCTGATAGTATTTTATTAAAGTATTTGTATGTAGATTAAAATATTTTAGACAACTATTTGTATTTATCTTTTATTCTCCCGCCATTTGACTCTACATCATTTGACGTACTTAACACTACAGTTTGTGTATTATCCTAATAATCAACTAAGCCAAATAAATTGCTGTTTAAACACATTTTAAATCGAAAACCGCCTATCCGAAGGTAAAGCCTCGACATTTTTGATGATGACCGAGTGAGGCATATGTAAAACACAACCTTGAACTGTATGACCTCATATGAAATAATCGAATTATTGTGTCGATGTCGAATGAACAAGCCATATTGTTTTCGATGTTATTTTTATTTATTTTGGTATGTGTGATTTGTGTATGCAATAATAGCGAAAATACACATTTTCTCGGACATGATTATCCGCGGGCGCTCTCAAAATCTGTTCCTGCCCTCGTGCTGCGCAATCGGGCAGGCACGGATTTTTCGAGCGCCCGCAGATGATCATGTCCTAGAAAAGGTGTATTATCCCTATAGTGTGTGTACAAAAAGTGTTTCCTTTTTTCGACAATGAAAAACGCAACACAATTGATTGCTGCCATTAGTGTTCCTTCCATGAATGTAGGGGACGAAACGCACATTGGCCATTTGTTACAAACCCGATCAATGTGCGAAGATATCCTATGGAAGTTTGACTAGGTTTTGTATGTATTACAACATACAACATTTAGTTCAAAAAGAGTGTGCAAAACTAACAACCTCAAAATAAAGCGAAAAGAGTCCGTATCACTAAGTCATCTTGTGAATCGACGAGGTTAACTGAGCATATTTGCGAAAAAATGTCTTACAGCGTTTTTTTATGATGATAACATGTCGTAACATTTTCTTGAAAATAAATACAAATAAATCAAATGCAAAATGCAAGCAATATTTTGGTAAAAGTATATGTTCTTTTATGGAAAAGTTTGAAAGTAACAACATAATGTTCTCGTCGGAGCCTACTGTGAACATTTGCTGAATATCTTGTTTGAAAAAGAGAAAAGTTAATTTTAATACATGTTTATTGTAATTCAAGTTATTTTACCACGAGCGCCATATCCTACAAGACAGTATTCCCCCATCAAACTGTATTCACACTAAAACAACAGAAAATGATAAAACAATCGCATTTACCAACATAAGTTAGTATTACCTTAACGATGTTATCAAAACAAACATGTGCATGCAATCGATGGCGATAAGTTGCGTACACGTTATACTCCTCCATTTATCTTTTAAAACATACTGCCCTAAATCACTATGACGGCTAGTCGATCAACGAAATATGCCTTCAAAGGGATATTATATCTTTTTGAAACACCTCATTTGCAGTTTCTTTTAAAGTATTGAAAATGTGATATATTAAAAACAAACACCAGTATATTACGGATATGGTGCCTATATAGTTGACATTTACTGAATCTAATCACCGAGTATAGAGCAGCATCATGTACCCGTTATTAGAAAACAGGATGTATTCACAAAGCAAAAACTATGACCATGCGAAACAGTGAACGCTGTCTTAGACTTCAAACAGAAGAATTTAGGGAGTTTAGACGGGCTAACATACAGTGTACGCAGGGTAGTGAAAGTTGCTAAACGACACCTTAATGTGTTTGGTCCTTTACCAAGAGAAGTCGTCAGAGAAAATATTGCGTTACCACTCAGAACAATAGAACAGGTATCTTCAAGTCGACACAGGATTTAAGAAAAAAGTTTCCTTAAACAGGAGTCAAACTAAGCCTTAACATGAATACAATAGAACCATGATACTTCTAAAGCGCTTATCTGAGTTAAATGTACACCGATTAGTTTGACCTGGCGATGTAGTTTCTCACTATACTTGATGCAGATTCAAACCTTTCACAGGTATGTTGAACATTCTGGAGAATTTTCATGAGAGTTTCACAAACGTGGCTTTTATAAAGGTAAAATGTGTTTCTGGGGTTATCGATTGTGATTTAATTGTTGGCCCTCCTTAATTCAGAATCAAATTTTGCCTAGATATTATGAAGATGAAAAGTCTCGCCAATCGCAAAATTTGGACGATATGCTATGTACAACTTGGAGATAATTGTTCTGTAAAATGTTTACGCGAGTCGCATTCCAAATATATAATGATCACGTGCACAGAAGCTTTTCCGTGAACGTTTAAACAAACAGCAATTGTTCTTTAACGATTAGAGAAATCTTGAAAACATGTGTTGTAGCGCTTCGAAATAATTATGATATGAACGTTAGACCCAAATGGCATACACAATGTAGCAGATGGGTACGTAAGCTTTTAAATGTAATTTTAAACAAGGATTAATAACTCCTCAAACAAAAATTCTATCTCGGATCCTTGACTGCATGTCCTTAATCATTTTGATATGATAATTCTTTACAAGTGTTTATTAAATGTGCATGCACCATGTAGGAGTAGTTGGACACAGACTAATGCAACGGGTGGAAGCACGCCTGCACTAAAACAAGGAATCAGTCAATGATGGAATGATGCCTACCATATCCCATATATATGTCCCTACACATGTTCTTTTCTCAATCTATGCTTGTCATACTGACATGTCGGTGGTAAAGTACATAAGAAGTTAAAGAAGGACAAGATTCCGACTCTCTTGAAAAATAGAAGTAGAACCAAATCTCCCGAAATACCAATCTCTGTTCGGACTAAAAAAGACTCATTGAAAGATCAACTGCCCTCAATTTCCCCGCTCCAACATGGAAACTTCTGGTGTATACTAACTATTTTCCGTCATTTTATATAGTTTTTTACTTGTGTAACATTACAAATAGATCTTTCAGAGGTAATTGCTCTATTACGCAGTATGCATAGTTTTGCAGAGCCTTATTGTATTCAGTCTGAATTCAGCCGTCCAACAAGGACAAAGAATGCACACAAATAAATCGTAAAACTTTCAAATCTCGGCCACATTAGAGGTCAAGCACGAGCTGTGTATGTTAGCGAAAAAATCAATAGATTAAAGCCCCATGTTATGCAATTATTGTGTGTAATTGATGATCATGGAATTTTTAAACACGATCACATAAAACGTAATATATGTTTAAAAACATTAGATCAAAAAAGGCTGCAGAAACAACTGCAGCCGAAATCAATACGACTAAACGAGAATTATTTTAATTTACAAACAAACATAAAAAAAATAATAAATAATAATATTTATAATAATAATAATGACGCTGACGTAATAGCAGTAGTTGCAGTAGTACAATTCGTAAGGTGTAGTTGTAGTTGTTGTTCTTGTAATAACAGGAGAAGTAATAATAGAAATAATAATCGTAGCAATAGTAGTGGTAGTAGTAGTAGTAGTTGCAGCAGTAGTAGTAGCAGTCGTAGTAGTAGTAGTAGTAGTAGTAGTAGTAGTAGTAGTAGTAGTAGTAGTAGTAGTAGTAGTAGTAGTAGTAGTAGAAGTAGTACTAGTAGTAGTAGTAGTAGTAGTAGTAGTAGTAGAAGTAGTAGTAGTAATAGTAGTAGTAGTAGTAGTGGTAGAAGTAGTAGTAGTAGTAGAAGTAGTAGTACTAGTAGTAGTAGTAGTAGTAGTAGTAGTAGTAGTAGTAGTAGTAGTAGTAGTAGTAGTAGTAGTAGTAGTAGTAGTAGTAGTAGTAGCAGTAGTAGTAGTAGTAGTAGTAGAAGTAGTAGTAGTAGTAGTAGTAGTAGTAGTAGTAGTAGAAGTAGTAGTAGTAGTAGTAGTAGTAATAGTAATAGTAGTAGTAGTAGTAGTAGTAGTAGTAGTAGTAGTAGAAGTAGTAGTAGTAGTAGTAGTAGTAGTAGTAGTAGTAGTAGTAGTAGAAGAAGTAGTAGTAGTAGTAGTAGTAGTAGTAGTAGTAGTAGTAGTAGTAGTAGTAGTAGTAGTAGTAGTAGTAGTAGTAGTAGTAGTAGTAGTAGTAGTAGTAGTAGTAACAATACATATTAAGACACAAATACTGATGTGTTTTCCTTAACAAAAACAAAACATACATTAGTGGTGTCTAGTATCAAAGGTGCAGAAGTCAATCTGCTGTATTGTAAACGGAAATATTAAACTAGGAAAATCATTATGACTAGATCTATTTGGAAACTGATGCTGTACGTTTTAATCTCATGACAAAGATGTCGCAGAGTTTATCAATATGATCCGTTTATTTTCCGATTAATATATTATATCTAACGTTGGTGACTTGCAATGCTTTGCATAGTCTATAGAACGTATACACGTAAGCAATTGATGGAAAGCAAAAAACGGGTTTAAACAGTGTATACTGCGACACAAGTAAAAACGATATTAACCGCAAATATTATGAAACTCGTAACAAGCTGATAGAAAAAAACAACTATAATGAATACACTTTAAGTATGACTAACCGATAGGATAATCAACTGTTGAAGGGCAACTACTGTTATTTTAATAAATAAAGGAATCAAAACTGTATGGATTTACTGTACCGCATGGGTGTTGTTGTTTTTTTTTTTTGTTATTAAGGGTGTATTCTTAATATCTAAAAGCCACATTTTTAAGTGATTGGGGCAAACTTTTTAGTAATATGCATTTACCATCATATATTTCGTATCAATAATAGAGCAATTACTTCTGCTCATATTAATGTAAACTGTTGATATCAAACACGTTATCAAAGTTATCTTAAACCCCTTTACGAAGCTGAAGAGTTTTAGGGCTGCACACATATATTGACTTCAACAATCTGACCTTGCAAAAGGAAGTTACCAACGCTTCTACACATGCAATTTGAATTTAATCCATGCATTGGTTAGACAATATTGTTTTAATCTGTTCAGAAAGCAAACATAGTAAGTTAACTTAAGTTTTTGCGATTAAACAATCTAAATGTAAATTAATTTCAAACAAACCTACATCAATTAATAGAATTTTGAAAAATTACCAGGATTTGGTTAATTAACGAACACAAAATCTTAATAGACCTAAATTTAAACCACGTGCAATTGAACAATTATCAGGTTTTGTTTAATGCCTACCAATAAACATAAAGACAATTAATTCACGTGTTGGTCCAAATGACAATAAACCAATCAAAATGTTTGATGAACTAAAAATAAATGTAAGTTAAAAAAACTTATTGCTTAATAAGAAAACCCGTTAATGCACTAAAACACACCAACAAGGAAAGCAACTGTAATTTTTCTTCCTGTTATTAATTTAATACTTAATTATGATATTCGTAATTTTAAATAAATCATCAACGGTGAAGGGCGACGTACAAAGGGAGCGCATACGCATAATACCTACTATCTGATAACTATCTAATGTGTTGAACAGGTAAACGAAACATGATTCGTTGTATTATTCGTAATAACGAACTTTACAATTTCATTCATAAATCTTAATTGTGAATTGTGTTCGCTAATAAATTACTTTATTTATCCTAGGTGTATATAACATTAAAGACATAAATCATTGGGGAATATGATATAAGGGACAAATTATCGTTTAAAGTGACCTAAATAATGTACAATATACAGCGAAATCGACTTAAATAACACCATGTTGATAACTTTATAAAATTACAAACTATCATGTTTATTTATACATATAAATATATATATATATATATATATATATATATATATATATATATATATATATATTTTTTTTTTTTATTTATTTATTTATTTATTTATTTATTTATTTATATTTTTATTAATTTATTTATTTATTTGTTTATTTATTTATTTATTTACTTATATTTATGTATATAATAAAAAAACTTCTATTTGATAGCATTTTTATATTTCAAAAGTATTTCTTTCTTCCATTTATTTGTTCTGTCATGGCATTCCAGCATTCTACTTTAAATGGCCATACGATGAAGCGTTCTCTGGTGAATGTAAATATGTTACCATTTTGTTATAACTTAAATGGTTTACTGACCGGTAGGCACATACTAGTAGAAGTAGTACTATAAGTATATAATTATTATAATATGTTATATAATTGTAACTTGAATAAATTACAGTTGATCCAACATTGCCCAAATGCTTTTATTTTAACAAGATAATAAACAGTGAACTAGATATCCTCGAGCAAAGTACTTTTTATTTTCCTCATATATAAATGAAACTTTTATTGAAATTTTATAAATAAATGCTGCAAACGATGATGGCTTTTTTGCGAACATAAATAACTGTTATAACCGTGTTAAGTTAGGTTAAATTTCATGGTATGTTATGAATAAGATCCACCGCTTGAGGTGTTTCTTTTCATTGCTTCGAATAACGGAAGACGATTTTAGATGATAATCGTAAGTGTTATTAGTGTAACCTTTCTATTGGACGAAAATATTTCGGT
This sequence comes from Dreissena polymorpha, assembly GCF_020536995.1. Lineage (NCBI taxonomy): Eukaryota > Metazoa > Mollusca > Bivalvia > Myida > Dreissenidae > Dreissena > Dreissena polymorpha. Next base: position 59,769,255 of record NC_068366.1, on the reverse strand, counting down.
TCGGTTTGGATATAAACATGATCTCGTTAACGTAAATTTTATTTTGTTTTGTTTCATTTGCAGAGATTATTTTGAGTTTATTGACTTATATATAAGAGATGGTGTCCCGGAGTATACAATAAGCATTACTGACAAAAAATAATACAGTTACAGGTCTAAATGGTGTGTAAATCTAGTGTTATTTCATACAGTAACATAAAGATCAGACAAGGTAAGTAAATAAAATGGCTCATGTATATACACAAACATGAGAAAATATAACGGGATCTTCTAGCATAATTGAACATTTGTATATATGCATTTTAATTTTAACAACTTTTATGTAGGGCAAGCATATGATATATAACATGTTTATCCTTTAGCAATATATGTCAATAGTATTATATCAAAATAATAACAATGTTTTGTGATTTTAATTGTACAAATTCCTCCGTTGTGTTTATTATAGATAATTGCCGTGACCATGCTTTTGATTCTGATCCTGATGTTTCTGCGACCATGTCTGATTTCAGGTATGAACATTCATGATGTTTTATGTCGTCCTGCTTGTTAAATATGTAACGAACAATTAATCATACTAATTTTATCACTATGGCTAGAAAATTCCAATTCAATTTTATTGTCCCAAACGTGCGCTTTCCAACTTAGCTGGGATGATGCACTTTCTTACATGTCATGGATGGACCTTATCTCGTTCATTTTACTTTGTGGTGAAATGTTGCAATCATGATATATGTCGAAATCCAATGCTATTCAAAATGCTTAATTTACAGCCCTCTAAATATCTTATTTATCTGATGATGTGAAGAAGTAACGGTTTTCAGAGAAAGAATAGGGTTTTTGATAATAACCATAATAAAATATAAAAAAAACAGGTTACTAACACTCTGTGTCTGACCAATGTGTTTACAATTTAGAAGGGTTTCACACAATCAACTGCTTTCCTCTCTCAAGGGATAAATGAAGCTTAAACTTCAATAATATAATTATACCAGCCGCCTAAATCGTTTTAATGGATTATTTTAACTCTGAAAAAATTCAACTGTATTGGTAATACGAGATTAATAGTGCAGAGGTTTCGATAAAAATTTGCAGAAACATCCGTGTTTTCGTTTATTTACGAATAAGAGGTGAAAACTAATGATCTTGGAGCTTTCATTACTTCAGAAATCATGTGCACATTCATACCTATGCTTTCAATGTAAATGCAGTATTGAATTACATATCAAAACACTATACTAGCTTAAAGGAACCTATTTACGTTTAGGTAAATTGAAAATTTGAAAAAAGTTGTTTCAGATTCTCACGTTTCGTTTGAGTTATGATATTTGTGAGGAAACAGTAATACTGAACATTAATAATGCTCTAAAATAGGATTTATATGCATCATTTGACGATTTAAAAACCTGAAAATTATCAAGCGTTGCAATGCGAAACGATTGAATAATTTGGAGAGTTCTGTCGTTTTCGTTGTATTTTGTGAAACTATGAGAATTGCTTATATAAAGTATAAAATACATCCATCATTGTATGAAGACGGATGGCCGAGTGGTCTAAGTGGTAGACTTTTACTCCAGGACTCCAGTGGTCAGTAGTACGAGCCCTGCTGAGGGTTACTTTTTACCTTTTTTTAATTTCATTCTTGATTTTTTACTGGAGCTTTTAAGATCTAATCTTTACATTTATAAATATAAAGCATTTAATGACAAACTTCAAAACATGCCAACATCTGTGAAAAGGCCCCTTTACTAGAGCTTTTAAGATCCAATGTTTACATTTATCAATATAAAGCATTTAATGACAAACTTCTAAACATGCCAACATCTGTGAAATGGTCCCTTTGTGACAGCAACTATTGAATTGCAATCCTTGCATAAGAACAATCGGGTTTGCAATCGATGTGTAAGGTGCATGTTTACTGACATAATGCAAATCACAATCGCAACGTAAAACTGTTAACATTAACTGAAATGTGCATGATGTCTATATTGTATTATATGTATGTTCTGTATATTTTAGTATATGTATGTTCTGTGTATTTTATTATATGTATGTCCTGTATATTTTATTATTGCATAAGACTTGAATATTAGAAATAGGATGTTATCCGATAAATTTGGGTTATATTTCATTTAAATTGATATATTTTTGCGTGTAAGATCTTCATCAGATGTTCAAATCAGCTATGCACTAGTTCTTCGTTACACGCTGTGATCAGAATGCATAGCTATGCACTAGGTCTTTATCAGATGTTCAAATCAAAATGGATAGCTATGAACTAGTACTTTATAAGATGCTCAAATCAAATTGCATAGCTATGAACTAGGTCTTTATCAGATGCTCAAATCAGAATGCATCGCTATGCACTTGGTCTTTATCAGATGCTCAAATCAAAATGCATAGCTATGCTCACATAAAAATGCAAAGCTCTGCACGAGGTCCTAAACAAATATTCACAAATGTTTTAGGTCTTGTTATTTTCCTTTTTTATACTTGTGTTTTTAAAGTAAGGGTCTTCTGATTGCGCAGTACGATTGACTTCAGCTGAGAGTTTTGTAATAACTGTTCGGACAATGTGGGATTGAAACTAACTTCTTACTATTGGTTGCCCACACGGGCAACCATCTTTAGTATTTTGGTTGCCCAGATAAAGAATAACGAGCCCAGAAATATGTACATGTGTATATAATACATTATTTAAGTAAAATAATAGATAAGTAAATAAAATTGCTGACATTACACATGTTCAATGCATGATGTATTATTATGAGCCTGAATTGAATCATTTCCTATTCCTAAATAATGAATGTTATTTAACTAGTATTGATCCATGGTGGTCAATTGTTATTCAATTTTTAGTGCACTGAATTGTTTTAAGCTTTACAAAAACCAAGTTGCCAGGCCGGACTACCAACTTTTGAAATTGAGTTGCCCAGGCAAAAATCTACTTGCCCGGGCTCACAGGAAACCACTAATTTTCATCCCTGACATTTAACAATACCGTTCTACTGATACACGAAGGGATATTATTTGACAGAGACGTACAATCAAACGTCCCGCTTCAAATATATTCATGAAAAGTATTTTAAAGATATTTTTCAAACTAGATTTAATTTTAAGCACCTTAGGGTTAATTGAACTGTTGAAATAAACGAGACAAGATGGAATAAAGAATGACGACATACCTATTAGCATGAATGTCTTGGATTGTTAAGTTTCTTGAAGACTTAATACGAAACTGTATAAGAATGTCTTTACAACACATACGAGGTCTCATATTGTAAGTGTATCTGCGATAAAGGCAACATGTTGTGAAGAAATAAGTATTCATACTGTGCTGTAATTGCGACTGTATTTCAACAAGTTTAATATACTTTCCTTGTCGTAATTTGTCATAACGACAAAAATAAACTCGACCTTATCATCATTAACAAACTTGCCGGTGCCCAATTAATAATCGGTTGTTAAAATAAGTTGTAATAAATTTGATATCTACTATCAATTACATGGTCGAATAAACTTATAAACACAGGAGGTACTGTTTGAAAATAAAATTTGACGACGTACATATCTTGTGCAACAATATTTGATTATCTTATACAATTTATTTTACTAAACAAAACGTTATAGTCACGTGTTTTTAAAAAAAACGCACATATTCATATACTGGACAATTCTTTAGGTATCTTGAATGTTCACAAGAGACTTTTTAGTTCGTCACAGTCATTTACTCATTGCGTTGATAAAAAATTTCACACAACTTCTTTTGCTTCGACTGACCGACACATGTCTGTTTGTATTAACAATATTTTTATATGATATGTTGAACTGTATCCCTACATTTGTGTGAAATGTGTGTAGAAAAAAAACATTTATTACAAACACCTGAAATGATACTTCTTAAGTTCACATTCACGATCATACTGATTATTATATTCACTGTATTGTATTTCATTGTATTGCCGCGTTGCCTTTTTCAACTTCAACTAGTCATACGTATGCATTGTTTTTTGTTTGAACTGAAATAACTTTTTTTAATTCAGTTTTAACTGTAGTATGATACGAACAGACTTTTGTAGAAACTTAAATACTACAAACGTGTGTTTCCTGTTTAAATAACAATGATAAATAATATATACAAAACAAATGTAACCTTAATTGAAACCCTTGTCAACCCATTCTCAGTTATGAATACCTGGGGCTCTCTCCATCTTCTTCAGCATGTGTAAATAATAGGAGCAATTCGTGTAAGTGTACACAAATATAAACTTACAAAGTTTAGGCATTTCGAAACAGGTTAATTCAATAAAGAATTACTGGAAGTATTAAGTTGAGTTCTACATGTAGTTATACCTATCTTATTCAGGGAACATATTTGTAGTAAATTTCATTGAAACAGCTTTTGTATTGGCTTTTAATTTAATAGCATTTTTCATAGATACCTTGAATGACCTTCAATGACGGCAAATGCTATGCAAACCCATTACCATTGGCAAATATAAAGAACGATTATTGTCTAAACTACCAGTGCTATACCTGACATTACATAAAAATATTTAACAGATTGACATTACAAATCATGCTTTCGAACGCAAATCGTTAATGTTAAGCTTGAATTAAAACTAATTTATATATTAACATCGTTAGTTTAACCCTATTTGTTTGAGATTATTTGCATCTAATGCTTCAAAGCTTATTGTGGTACTCTTGAATATGTTTCCTATGTAGAACCTTTACTTGATGTTTAAAGAGAAGATCTTATGAATATTCCCAGAAAAGGAATCACACCTGGGACCTTATGATCACTAGGGGAAAAACGAAGTGAAAGCAATGTTTAGCTAGTACATCTTTTATAGTGGAAAAGTGTTAATTGTCTCAAGATTATATTTAATGATTTTAAAATTTACATATTGGCAATTTTAGTGTCAATCACTTTTAAGTTTTGCTTAACCAATTGAAGATATGGTCTATGATTTACTATGAATGAAGGCATCTTACCTTTGAAAAACATAATTTAGTATCAGATTACAAAATGTAATATCAAAGAAACACATTTTCGCTAAAGAAGTATTCAGGTGACATTAAACAAATGTGTTCACAGCAAGCTTATGATCCTTAAAGTTAATCTATACAGTTATTTGATACTGTAAATAACAAGTATTACTAAATAATTTTTACTCATCGAACGAAAAAGTCAGTAAGATCAAATAATTAATCAGAAACAGTATGTACACGTGTGTGTCCCAAAAAGTTTCACTTTTTAGGTTTGTTTAAATCATGAACGAAATAGTTCTCGATTGGAATCAGGTTACAATTACTGCTAGGATCCTGGTTTGTATTTCGACGTCAACGAGTTAAATCTCGGCTTGTTCCGATATAGGACGATTAGTTAGAATTATATGAAATGCTTCGATTGTTGTTATTTTAGCAATAACATTTTTTTGATAAAACCCATATTTTACCATTATTAACCTTTATAACCAGTTAATACAAGGTTTGAATATTAACTTAATGACGCTATATTTTTAAATCTTTTTCTATAAAGAAGGAATGTAGTTGACACTTGTTTGTAGTTTCATTTTATCGTTCGTCAAAAAGTTGTAACTCTGTTGCTCTGGTATCTTCAATACCATTGAGTAATTAAATTGTAATTAAATTGAATGCGTTTTAATTCCCTTTTATTATTGTTTGATTTGAGTTACAATGCTATGACGTTAAATTTTATTTACACTTAAATGTATTATGAATATTGTTGGGCCAAGTGTGAGGTTGAGCGCTCTATAACCGGTTTAAACCCCCTAATGCTTTGCATTGACCGTTCCAAGGCGGTGACCCCAGCTTTATTCATATTTTGTGTTTATGTTGGTTTGTATTGTGCTGTATTGTGCTGTTTTGTACTGTTTGGGCAATCGGTCACTTGCCTTAAATAAAGGACCAACTAATTGTTTTTAATGAAAATTCAATACTGCTCCAGCAGCTGGAGTTTCACTTCTTTATATTGAGACATTTTCCCGCCTGAAGACCCAAATTAATAATTATGTAGATTGAATTGGCTAATAAGAGATAAGTTCACGAACAGAGTGCATCGAGATTGATTGAAATAAGTTGTTAATTGTGCCTTTCTATTATCATTTCTAACTTATATTGACTGGTTTATGTTTTAAGTTTGGAAGACTGTTTGTTCATTTAATGAACTTTGATATTTGTTATTTATAAAATTATTTACACGTTCCCATACACATCTTAATTAAGGCGTTTGCAGTGTTTGCAATGCCGATCGTTTCGTATTTTAGGGCCAATACCTCTGACAAAATGTGTAGTGATGAGCAGGTTCTAAAAATAGCGCAGTAGCTTAATGCTTCATAGTTTAGTTTAAACCTATTTATTTTAGCTCGATTGCGTCGAAAGCCTTAGGCTTATATAAACGCTCTCGAGTCCGTTTCCTGGGCCTAGAACCAGTACTTGGTGTCTCTGGGGGGAGATCTAAAGAACGCTCCCACGGTGGACACCATATCCATTACACCACGGCGACCTTAACGCTTAATGCTTCATACACGGCTGACTGGTGCATACTGTTTGCGCGTTCAAGTTTTGATGCTTGATTATTTACCGTCTATACCTATTTTTTATTTCTTAACTGCAAAAATGCATTCAATTTTTTTCATCATTTGTTCTCGATCCTGTTTATACATTTTTTTACAATTATCGCAAAGATTATATTTAGAATGCTTGCTATCGACATGCTAATTTATTGTCGAACTGACGTTGTGTTTGCAAAGCGAGTTGCAAAACCATGATTATTATTCGTATAATTTTAATGCGATCATACAACATACTATGTTTTCCGCTTACATAATGTGTTAGATAAGTGTTAACAAATGTATAAAAGTGGTATATACAATATTGCAATGAAAATACATAATTCGTTCGGAAACGTATCTAATAATTACGTGCATGGTCCACCCACTGTAAATAATGCCCGTTATTGTATTCAAATCTTCAAGTTATAGCGTATAAAAATGTATAGCGTTATAAACTTTATGTAGCTTTCTTACTAAAATTATAAATATTTGCTTGTAAAAATTTCTCTTGTTCGCTCAGATGATAGTTGACCAGCTAGCTCAGTTAAAAGCGTGCTAAAGAGTACTGAAGCGATTGTGGTCCAATTACCTCTTGAGGCTTGTGCATTAAACAAATTAAAAAATACATAATAAACAAGAATTATATAGTAATATAGCTATATAGTTATATAGTTATACATGTTGCTATTAAAATATGTATTTGATATTATATATTTAATTTAATATAGTTATTGTTATAGTCTTAGTTATAGTTACAGGTATAGTTATTAATAGTTGAATTAATTGTGTATTATTTTCAGGTTTCGTGCATATCGGCTGTTACGTACCAGTCGTGTATCAAGGTCCTTCTGTCGCAAATTCATTCGACGCGTGTGTAAATAAATGCAGAAACTGTAGATATGCCTCCCTCCGGGTAATTTGTAGCTTTAATATTTTTCAACATGGCTTTTCTTTTTTATATCGTAAATCATGAAAAGGATTTTATGTAAGTATTGGGTTCATCTATGCTTAAAACTCCTGCGTATTGATTACATTTATATACCCTTTTCATGTAAAACGACTTACTTTTAGCGTTCGATTGTATTCGCAAGACAGGCATGTGTGTGTACACATTTGTTAATGATAGATTAATGAAACTGATTTTTTTCATGCATACATCTGTAAGTCTATTTCTAACGTTTATTTGTATAATTAAATATAAGAAATTGAATCAAGCGTTTATATCAGCTAATTGACAACAATCTCGTTTAACTCATTATTCGGTATATTCCGTATTAAGTGATCTTAACCGTTATTTCCTCAGATTTTTGCAAAATATATAGCTAGTTGTCTTTATTCATATACAAAAATAGAGCATCGGTTGATATACGAAGCCTTATTTTTAGAAAAATAAATGAAAATGATGCCGGTAAAATTGTCAGTAAAATGCTCATCCTTAAATGCGTTTGATCAAAATCGATTCAAACTGATCGCTCATGTATACTGTATATAAACATTATCTGACAGACGTCTTATCTGATTTGATACGAAGTTCAACGCAATTTCATTTAAATGATGTTTCGCAGATGTTTCATAGAAGATCATCAGAAATGACACCATCCACAGCCGTGCCGCATTTCGATCTTTAATGTTCATTTTTTTTTGTTTAACCTCATAGCCGTCTTACAGACGTTCCAGAAATATTCAATATTTTTTAAAATTGTAATGCATTGCGGTTTGTTTTATCTTTGAAGACGTTTACGTCTGAACACTTATTTTTCAACTGAGGGCTGTGTCCCAGAGGTTCATGAAAATTTTAAACGCTGACATGCATTTTATCAAACAGCTGTGATTCAAGATGCTCAAGCCGTATAATGACGCCATATTACAGCCGTGCTACAGATATTTATTGGATGTTCATAACCCTTCCTTATTTTGTATCGCTGTCATCGTCTTGCGTTTATATGTTTAAGTATAAATACTCAACCCATCACACACGTTTAAGATCATGTGTTACAAACATGTTTCGTAAATGTTTAAATAAAAGTACACACTTCATCTCAAAGACATAATGTAGATATTTAGCAGACGTTCAAGCGTTTCTATACATTTGATATAACTGATATTTTGCAGATGTTTGAGATGCGCAGACGTTCAATCCTAAATATTCACTCCATCTCACATACTTGTGACAGATGTTGCAGATGTTATATAAGCAGTATATTGACCTAAAAGCCGTCTTGCAGGCGTTCCACGTCTTTTTTATCTTTCATTAAATTGTGATTGCATAGTTATTGTATGTCTGGTTCGCACATGTAACATCGCCTAACATAAAGTCTCGACTATTTTCACTATTTACTCGATTCCATCCGATCAAAGAGTTCACGGTATTTCGCAGAAGATATTATGAGCTTTTATTACTATTGATGTCGCACATGTGCGCATATCCTCTAGGCATGAGTTTGACTCCAATTTTAGGTGTATAACAACTTTTTGCGGGCTGGTATATATATTTCTTGCTAAAAACTTCCATAACACATAATTCTTACTAAATTTTAACATGCGTAAAAAGGGGGAATATAGATTGTTTAATGAGTGTTTATATTATTGAAAATACTTTTGATATGCTCTATGAAAGCTTATGTACTTGTACATAATATTCCAGCATGATTGGCAAAATTGAAATATATGAAAAAATGTGAAGGGTTTATTTATTTATTTATTTATTTATATGCAGTTAACGACGAAAAATGTTTACATTAATAGAGATGTGAAGTCAAATACCGATTGAAAATGTTCATTCAGTTTCAAATATTTTTTAAATGATGCTTGATAAAACATGATAGATATATTCAATTAACAAACGAACCATCCACACTAACTATAATTAAGATAGGAAAAATATATATGTATTACGTTTTATAAAACGATAAACAATATTTATGCAGGTGGCATTTTTCACCGTTTACACTATTTCGTATTCATATGTTTGACTTTGAGGAATGGAAGTACAAAAATCATTACTATTTTCAAATTTGGCGAATTGTTAATTTAAAACACGCGCAGTCAACATACGGCATTGCATGATATATATATTGTATACACAACATATATATGTAAAGCTCGTGATATTCTTGATAATCTCGTTCTTAAATAATTGTTAAATCATACTACATAATACAGATTTTCCCCAATAACGATACTAACGCATTTCGGTAGTATATAAAGACTACTAATACATCATTATAAATGAAAACATACTTATATTGGGAATCTCAATATTCCATACGATGGATTGATAACCATGATTTGTTATTTATGTGGTTATGAATGTATGCTTAAGTTTTATGGATATTATTAATATCTTCTAATTGCTGTCTTTGATCATTAGAATCTGTCCTACGCGGTCGAATGTTGGTGTGGAGATGTCTTGATGGGTTATCAGTTGTCGGACTCAGATTGTAATAGTCTTTGTTATCCGGGTAGCAGGCCGTGTGGAAATACACAAGGGTCCTTTAGCGTCTATAGAAACTTAGGTATTTACACAGACACACGCAATGTGATATCAACTAAACTTAAATAAAAGGCATTACCGAGCCTAATTTGCCCACATCACACTTTTTAAGAATCCCGATGTTAAAATTGAGCCCCTATTAAGATATACGGACTTATCATTAAACATTAATGCAGTATCTAAAACATATTAGTTTGAATCATCGTTAATTTATTCAAGAAAAATGTATAGTTGTTTCTTTAAGTAAATATTTCCTGTCGATGTTTTGTTATTAAAAAAAGTAGTTCACATCTTTTTGCAAATAAAATATTAAGTAAATTGTATCAATGTAATTTTATATAAACCGCATAAATGACGTTGCATTTGTGTTATTTAAAGAAAATGGACAATATCGCTTTAAATGTTATCCGATTAAATTCAAGCGATTGCCTGTTAAGCGTAAACCTGTATTTTTACATATGTATTGTAAGTTGAAAAAGCAACCAAGCACACCATATGCGTTTTGTCTATGTTAGGCTGTGTATTTCCCAAAATTCTGAACGGAATGTACACTGTTTTGAACGCAACGAACAACGCAAACGGATCGCTGGCAAATGTGTCATGTGATGCTGATTAATGAGTCAAGTATCTAGCATTTGTTTTGTAACTTGAAAGAGCGGTCTAATTCACCGTGCATGTTTCGTCTCTTTCAGACTGTGGCATTCCCTCAATTTTGAATGGAGTGGTCAGTCTTTTTAACCCTTAAAGCGCTGGAGCTGAATTTTAAAGGCCTTTGCAAACAGTTGGGATCCAGATGAGACGCCACAGAACGTGGCGTCTCATCTGGATCCAATCTGTTTGCTACTCTGATAGTATTCTTTGAAAAAAAATTCGAAGAAAATGCTAATTTTAGAAATTCAACAGACGACATTTTAGCAGACGACATATTTCCCAGCATGCAAAGGGTTAACACGTCAAACACCACAACCGGATCACTAGCAAATGTGACATGTGCTGCTCGATATGAGTCAAATGTTAGCCAGATTATGTGCCAGGAAAATGCTACTTGGCAAACAGCAATTTGCAACCCAAAAGGTTAGTATTTGGTCACTTGCGTGGCATTTATCATTCGGCATATATTAAGCACAGGTGCAAAGCTACGCATAGTGGATTTAATTTAATTATTTTGAAATGAACACCTGATGAAGGAAGCATCGTGCAATATTGCAATTAATATTTTGATATTATTAATTTCGACTTATTTCGATGGTATATCTGTGTTTACCTAACTTTATGTCATGAATATAAGCGTCATGTTTTATATGATAAAATATTGTTGAAGATTGTGGTAAACGCAGGCATTTGAAATAGTGATGTACGTTCATTCAAGAAAATTGTTTAAGACTCGTGCAATAAATGCATAACATATACCGCGTTAAAAAATGTAGACATTCGTTTTCGGCAGTCTTGAGACATTTTCTCAAATCGTCTAAATATACGTTATAAGGACATTAATGCAATTGGTTTTTGTTCCGAAACAGTCGACCTTAAATGCGCATATTTAAATCGTGTTTTTAGGCAACACAGTTTGGATTATATCTGCCACAAAAACAAAGTAAAATAAGCATGTTTGTTGTTATGTTGAACAGCTTACAGAGTTTGGGCTGGGCGGTGTTTGATTTTATCCTTGAAGCAATTCTGAAAATATTATAAGTATTCATTATATGACATATTCATTATTTTCATATTGATTACTTCGAGTTTGTTTTTTTAATTTGCACGTTCTTCTTGTAAACCAGCCAGCTGAATTTCAAAATAATTATACCACAGTGAAATTCAGAAAACTAGTTTGATTATTTGCAGTACATACTCATATTGTCACTGAGTTTGGTGCAGTCTTCCATAGATATATGGAAAACCTTTAACATTTATTGCAAATTATTTTTTTTAAATGCAACATATATCTTTTGGTTGAAAGAGTAAGTCTTTATTTAATCCACATATCTTTGAGGCAAATTCATTTTTAAAAGCACTTTCTTTAAACATGGATGAGCTAAACGTTATAAAATCAAAATGATAAATTTATATTAATAGAACAATATTGTTGATTTAGTCCTGCTTTAACTAACATAATTGTGACGATCAAAAAAAGTGAGATCCGATGGTTAGTTTACACTGCTGATATTGTGCAAAGTGTTTGCACATGTTTCTTACGCAGCTGGGAGGAAAGGATGGCAGAGGTTAATGGTTATTAAATATTTACGAATAATTTTAGTTTGATAACCCATGAGGTGGGCAGACTATAATTAAGCCTCGCCGTGTAAGAAATGAGAGGGTTCACGTTTATTTTGGAAAAAACATGTCTCTTGAAGACTGTGATTCGACGCAACCCTTCTTGAATGGAGTGTACACTATTTTAAACACACCACACATCACGTAAAGAATTTTTACCAAAGATATAATGGCAGACTAGATATGTATCGAATATTAGCGAGATTACCTGAAAGGAAAGTTCGTCGTGGTCAACGGCATTTGTACAGTATGTTGAAAGAATAGTCCAATTTATCATTGGTACTTTTGTTTCGTTTAGACTGTGGTTCCATTCCCACAATACTGAATGGAGTATACACACTTTTGTACACAAAACAAACCACGTATGGATCCACTGCAAATGTGACTTGTGATGCTGGATATAAATCGAATGTGAGCCAGATTATGTGCCAGGCACATGCTATGTGGCAAGCAGCAATTTGCAACCCGAAAGGTTAGTACATAATATTTTAAGATGGTTCGTCCTTAAATTATTTTACTCAGTTCTTTGATATAGTTTTCGGCTTATTGTTAAGCACAATTGCAAAGTGTTTAAAGACGGAAAAATTCTTTTTTCTGTATTTAATCCACAAACCTGATGAAAATCGTTTCTAAAAAGATTACCAAAGATATCATGGCAGACTAGACATGTATCGAATATTAGCGAGATTACCTGAAAGGAAAGTTCGTCGTGGTCAACGGCATTTGTAGAGTTAGTTGAAAGAATAGTCCAATTTATCATTGGTACTTTTGTTTCGTTTAGACTGTGGTTCCATTCCCACAATACTGAATGGAGTATACACACTTTTGTACACAAAACAAACCACGTATGGATCCACTGCCAATGTGACTTGTGATGCTGGATATAAATCGAATGTGAGCCAGATTATGTGCCAGGCAAATGCTATGTGGCAAGCAGCAATTTGCAACCCGAAAGGTTAGTACATAATATTTTAAGATGTTTCCTCCTTAAATTATTTTACTCAGTTCTTTGATATAGTTTTCGGCTTATTGTTAAGCACAATTGCAAAGTGTTTAAAGACGGAAAAATTCTTTTTTCTGTATTTAATCCACAAACCTGATGAAAATCGTTTCTAAAAAGATTACCAAAGATATCATGGCAGACTAGATAAGTATCGAATATTAGCGAGATTACCTGAAAGGAAAGTTCGTCGTGGTCAACGGCATTTGTAGAGTAAGTTGAAAGAATAGTCCAATTTATTATTGGTACTTTTGTTTCGTTTAGACTGTGGTTCCATTCCCACAATACTGAATGGAGTATACACACTTTTGTACATAAAACAAACCACGTATGGATCCACTGCAAATGTGACTTGTGATGCTGGATATGAATCGAATGTGAGCCAGATTATGTGCCAGGAAAATGCTATGTGGCAAGCAGCAATTTGCAACCCGAAAGGTTAGTACATAATATTTTTAGATGGTTCCTCCTTAAATTATTTTACTCAGTTCTTTGATATAGTTTTCGGCTTATTGTTAAGCACAATTGCAAAGCGTTTAAAGACGGAAAATACTTTTTTCTGTATTTAATCCACAAACCTGATGGAAATCGTTTCTAAAAAGATTACCAAAGATATCATGGCAGACTAGATATGCATCGAATATTAGCGATTGTTTTATTGTTAAGACTTATGAAATCCGAGAGAAGTTTTATTTGTGAAAAAAATATTTAACAAAAAATGCATTTAAGATTGTGTACGTTGTGTTATTTAAAGAAACTGACAAGCATCTCCAATATTTATTTTCGATGTTAATTGATACATTTTAAGTGTAAACAAGTATGTAGCATTTGTTTTGTAACTTGAAAAAGCGGTCTAATTCACCGTGCATGTTTCGTCTCTTTTAGACTGTGGACCCATTCCCACAACTTTGAAAGGGGTGTTCACTCTTTTAAACGCTTCCAAAACCACTTACGGATCGCTAGCAAATGTCACATGTGACTCTGGATATGATTCGAACGTTAGCCACATTATGTGTCAGACGAATGCTACGTGGGAAACAACAATTTGCAACCCGAAAGGTAACTATAAACTGTGATAACCTAATGCTTACTTTTTAAATTGTGTCGATCATTCGCATTTTCGTGTCGTTCGGCATATTGATAAGCATAACTATAAACGTTTGAAGATAGTGCATATTTTTTAAAGGGACTGTCAACCACGAATGACGAAAAAAGAAAAGTTATCAAATACCGCGTTTTTCTACCATTATTAGTTTATATTGATGAAAATATCACGACTGGTATATTACATTACTTAAAAATACTAAATATATTCAGTATATTCGGTAATAAAATTTCGCGATGTAACATCGAAAGTACATCGCGAAAATAGGTGACATAACGATATACACACTATAAATAACGCAAGATGATTGAACATTTTATATATAAAATATATACAATTCATTACGCATGCACAATTTGCGTTCCTGGGTTTACCACGTGCCAATGGATGATCAATCTACTGGCGTTATTTATAGTTAAGTGGTAGTTACCTGGTACCTCTACCCAGTAAGATTCATTACTGAATATACTGAAAATATGAAAAATTTACAACTTTTTTCAAATAATGTAATATACGAGTCGTGGTATTTTAATCAATATAAACTAATACTTGTAAAAAATACGGTATTTTTTTAGAACTTTTTTCTTCTTTATTCATGGTTTAGAGGGGGTAATCACGTGACAAACAAGATGGCGACGTCCATGTCGAGGCAGGTATTTTTCGTAGTTTTACACCCTTTATTACTAGTATTATTTTTTCGTATTCCGCTCACTTTCCAGCCATATTAGGAATAAAGTTATTGGCTTTTACTTCATAGTAATATTCCCTCTATATTTCGACTTTACTCGGTGCGAAATTTCTTATCGGGATGACCTAATTAGGGCTCCACTAAGAAAATTTGCGGGGAGTGAAGTCGAGATATAAAGCGAATTTAAAATACGCAATAAACGCTCATCAATCTTTTTACTGATATGGCTGGAAAGTGAGCGTGATTTAAAAAATAAGAAGAAGTAATAAAGGGTATAAAACGGCGAAAAATAACTGTCTCGGCATGGACATCGCCATCTTGACTATCACGTTATTACCCCCTCTGGTGGTTGACGGTCCCTTCAATATACTTATGCGAAATTGCAAACAAATCAAATCTCGTTATATATATATATATATATATATATATATATATATATATATATATAGTTTACATATGGATAACCATTTTAAAGTTTCCTTCATAACAGTGTCTGTTTAAGATAAGTTCTTCAATAGTGTAATAATTTTATTTATTTTTTAGACGTGCATAGTAGTGTATAACTCTATCTAACACACTCATTTAAATCGTTACAGCGGTTATTAGGTATTTTGTTTCTTGTTAAGTGTAGTGCCAAATCAAGCATTCTGAATGGAGGATTCTTTATTCTGTTATTATAACCAAATGTGAATACTGTTCGCCTGTATGAAAGCGGACAAATAATAATATTTAAAAAAACACTTCTGATTAAAGAAGAGAGATATAATAGTGCATTTATAATTTAATTATTATATTTTTATTCATTCAGGATTGATTTCAATATTACTAAAAACATACTACTATATGTTTACAAGTTGAACTCGACTATTGACATGCTTACAGTAATGATGAAAACGTATTAGTGTCTGTGCGAAAATAACACTTAATATATAGATGTTAATATGATATATATTGTGTTAAACATCAAAGAATGCATTTAAGTCCATTTAAGGGGCTGTCAACCAGATTGACGAAAAAACTAAACTTCTCAAATACTGTATTTTTTTACAATTATTCGTTTATATTGATTAAAATAGCCCGACTGGTATATTACAGTTCTTGAAAAAAGTTTTCAAATTTTCAGTATATTCGGTAATAAATTTTTGCGGTATGAAATCGGAACTAAATCGCGAAAATAGGAGACATTTCGATATACATACTATAAAAAACGAAAGTTGATTGATCATTTTAAATATAAAATATATGCAATTCACTACGCATTCGCAATTTGCATTCCTGGGTTTACCACGTGACTATGATGATCAATTTACTTGCGTTATTTATGGTTAATACTGTTTTGTTTTTAATTATTGGTTTATATTGATTAAAATAGCACCACTGGTATATTACAGTTCTTGAAAAAAGTTGTTAAGTTTTCATATTTTCAGTATTTTTTGGTAATAATTTTTCGCGATATTAAATCGGAACTACCTCGCGAAAATAGGAGACATTACGATATACACACTATGAATAACGAAAGTAGATTGATAATTTTAAATATTAAATATATGCAATTCACTACGCATTCCTGAGTTTACCACGAGACAATGATGATCAATCTACTTGCGTTGTTTATAGTTAATTGGCAGTTACCTGGTAGACATACTCAGTAAAATTCTATTACCGAAAATATGAAAACTTAGCAACATGTTTTAAGTTGTTATGTTATATACAAGTCGTGAAAGTTTAATCAATATAAAATAAGAATCGTAAAAAAAACGATATTTTAGAACTTTTTTTTTTCGTCAATCTGGTTAACAGCCCCTTTCAAGAATTAGTGTGTATTACTAGTGCAAAATGTTTCATTTACATACAAGTTTACAAACCATCTGATAAATCTAATTTCCATTAGTGTTTTATAGTGTTTTATAGTTATACTATTGTTGGCATTTTGTACTTAAATAAATCGCAACAATATTCAGGTGCATACATTTATCGATGCATTTATCCATGTTTTAACCAAAGTTAAACATGGATATAGGCACCACAAAAGCTTTGCTGTCCAAAGTATGCATACCACCAATGAAAAAAGAAATGGATGGTCCAAATGGTTTGTTTATTACAACAGTTATTAATTTAAAGAATACTATGTTTTAATCTGAACGTAAAGCTTTAATCCGTTACACAATTAATACAAACTACATACAATGCAAGACATGGCAGATTTGGTATTTGTTTTCGACAGTAATGCAATTGGACAAACCGCTTTCCGCATAAATTCACAATGTCTTATTATATAAAATATTTGTAAAGTTACATATACCAAAGCTACGTAATGTGTAAGTGGAAACGTGTTAACTCTAAGGTCACTTTAACAGGATTTCGTAATTGTTAAAATATTATTTAAATGACATTTACAATGCTTTCTTAGGCACAATTCTCAAGAAAACGATTTAAAAAGGAGCGCCTTACAACCACGTTTGGTTTACTAAATAACTTATGTCTTTTTACGTTCCAAATTATATTTAACATGAATATCACAATTAATTCAGAACATACATGACATCATAATATGAATGAATTCAGTAAAATCTTCAGAGCATACGTGTGATATTTTATATATCGAACGTTCAGTATGGTAAAGCAGTTTTGTACGTGCCCAAATATAAAACCATATTTCAATCAATGTTGTTTCATGTATATATTCTTTTGAAAGAAAACGCGAGCAGACTTTGCAAAGCGGATGAAATATGGCTTCCACAGTACAAATGTGTCAGAACTGCAGTATACAATCTTGAGGCTCAGGTTCGTGTTTTAATTTATTTGAATGATACATCATAATTAATTATGCAAACGTTATCATAAATAGGTATTGCTTTAAAAATATATTTTATTTACTTTTACCAGCATATCAATTCATTTATATGCATATGCCCGTCCTACTTCCTTTTATATATTTTGTTCAAACATTTAATGGAAGACACATATTGTTCATCTTTTTATGATAAACATACATACTGCGCATAGAAGTTGTGCTTCCTTTACGAAAGTTAAGATACAAATTTATTGCATGAAGTGCAAACTACTTATTAACATTTTTCCTCTGTATTGATTAACAGATACGTATAATGACACCAAACGTGACATCGTCCGAGGTTCTCGGAGTGTTATCAGGCGTTGCTAACGTTACCGAATTTGAAAATAATCACAACTCGTCAGAGCTGCTCACGAACGCTGATTTAGCATTATTAACAAATGCGTTGGACCATATTGCAAACCTTGTCTTCGACAACACACGTCTAGCTACAAACGATGTTGCTGAGGTGAAATTTAGTATTGTATTTTAATTATTTAAATTGCTTAACAAATGCTATATTTTAACATGTACTTGCAAAAGTTGATAAAGAATTCTACTCGTGAATCCTGTTTACAAATTACCTGATACTAATTTCATACAAAAACGAATTTTTATCTTTAAGTGAAAGTTTCTACACAATCTTGTTTTAAATTTCAATCCATGGTTCATGTCCTTAAATCTTAATTGTGAAAGTGTCATTTAACATGTATTTTAAAATGTTGCTTTCATTCTTTTATCAGACATTTCTGCAGTCGGCCAGTAATATCATAGGTGTTTTCATAGAAAAGGAAAACAAAGGCACTTTGTTGTCGCTGAAACAAGCGGTAATAATGTACATACTTATTGTTTAAATATACATAAATAAAAGCTGTTTTTGTCAAAAAGTAATTCATGAGTATATGTACTCCTGTTAACGATAACATTTATATAATACATTAATCATATGGGCCGTGCAAACGAAGAACAACAAAATGTAGCGTGTTTATTTATAGTACAATGTATTAATTAAAACACCAGTCAATTTTTCGTAAAATTGTAACGAATATAATGACAGAACCCGTTTTAAATTTATAGACTGAGAACACTATTGAAACGTTGTTTTCTTCAATCGACAAGATTGGATCGGTCTTACGTAAAAGGATTGCAGATGGAGAAATAAAAAAAATGGTAGTTGTTACTAGGAATATTGCTTTCGAGGTTATGATAGTCGATGGTTACTTGTCATTCCCCAAAAAATATGTTCAAAACTACACTAACAATGACACTACATGGATTCTTCAATCACAGAGCAGAATATTCTTGAACACAAGCAAATTAGGTAAAATAAAGAAATTTATACTGGAAAACTTGGTTGTAATAAGTTGTAATTATTGTGATTATTATTCTGAAATAAGTTATTATTTCAATTATATTGTTTAAGTTGTAAATAGTAAAATGTTGATGTCCTCATATTATGGGCGGACTAAATATTATTTATGTCTTACAGAAAAGCTTCAAAATAGTCTTTGTGTTTTTATCTGTATATGCACACCTTTACAAATTCACCTTTGCCATTTTAGGTGATGTTGTTGCAACGATAGTGATCTACAAAAATTTAACAGATGTTATATCTGCTAGATCTGAATTCAATCGGTAAGCATCGTTGAAGTATTGTCTAGTTTCGATTAACAAATCGTACATAATACAGTGTCCTTAACTTTTATATTGAGGAGATCATAGTTTTAGCCAACGTCCATAATGTTTATCGGTCTTTCTGTTGGACAGTCCGCACTTTCGCAAAACTGGTACAATCAGTCCGCACTATCGCAAAACCCGAAAAATGAAAACACGTTAAATATGTAAAAAATGTCATAACAAACATCATTTTTTACTCTTCAGTAGCATTTAAAAAACGAGCTTATTTACTAAACGCCTTTAGATATTCTTTTATGACGTTGATTTCGTCGCAATTACTTTTTTGGTCATGCGCTTTATTTCAAATCGAAGTTTCACAAGGGCAGTCAAATTTTTTCTAGTACAAAATGGTATTGGACCGACTCCTACCTGTGTGGCATTGGGCGTCTCACTGTATAATTTATAATGTTTCTAAAGACAAACCATGTTGTCCCTAAACCTATACATTTTGCATAGAGCTGTTGGATTTCAGTTATAGTTTTGACTCACAAATATGGTGCAATCAATTATTTGAATTCAAGCCATGTTGAAATGACATGTTCTAAAAAACGTTGTTACAAATATATAGCAGCAACATGTTTGATTCAATCAACACCTAAATATTCAATTAGTTTGTATTGAAAATGCCCAGGCAAGGTTTTAAGCGGTTCAAACTATTATCAAAAAACGAGCTTACTGGGGTTTCATTTTAGAAGTAACATTAACTGTGACTGTGGTTACTAAAATCGATATAATGAGAAAATCAGAACAGATATAGTGTCCCGTTAACTAAGAGTTATATTATTATTTATCTCGCAAATACTTGCACAAACAGAATATATAACTAATATATAGCATACGTACTACGAGTAATTCACATTGTAGGTTAATTTTCGCCAGTATTTAATGCTCTCAATTACTGTACTGCAAAATGAAAATAATCCGCAAATTATATATAAGATCACGTGTAATCGACTGCGTGTTATATTGCAGCTCATCGAATGATGACGACATAGTGAACGGCCCTGTCCTGTCGTGTTCGATTTCAAATGTGTCGTCCAGTTTGGCCTCACCAATTATCCTGAGTTTTGAACATGGACAGGTAAAATATTCAACACATATGATTTCCTCCAAAAAAAATAGCACTCTGATATTTGTTCTGTTTAATGAATTAATATTTCTCATGTTTACATTTACTCTTTTTATGTACAGACAAACTTCATCAATGCTTCGTGCAACTACTGGAAGTTTAGTAGGTAAGTTGCTTTTCGATGTAACCTCCTAATGTTGCATTTGACCTAACTTAAATTATTTCAGTAATTATGCATTATTCATCATTAATAGCCCATCGCTGATAGGCTTAAATCGTATCACACTTTGTTCCAAAGTTCCCACCCTTGTGAATACTCATTAGTTTAAGAGTACAGCACACTTCAGTAAAACACACGTATGTTTATTTGTTTTTGTTTATGTATATAATCCAATCGATCAGATAGCTATGAACCATATGGTATTTGTTATATGTTACATTTCCAACATTTGTTTTAAACAAGTTATCGTTATGCTTTACATACAGAAGTAAAACAGACGTGTGTGATTGTTTAATTTGCTGCCATTTGTAATCTATGTAATCTTTATGCAAAAATACTCAAATAGAAAATTGATTTACTTTAGCACACAATGTGGATTTTTATGGTAATAATAATAATAGTAAAAAGATAACACATATTTTGCATTGATACATAGATCACAACCGATCTTTATAAAACTTGGTCAGAGTTTTTCTCTTGACTATCCCGACTTTGAAACTGCGTCACTTGCGTTTCGAAACTAGGTCCCTAGGTCAAATTAAAGAGAAAACCTTTCTCCCACCCAAAAACATGATTTGAATTCATAATCCAAATTGCTAGGTCAACATGGTTACATCTTATAAATTAACTTGCTTCAACTCTGGGGTCAAATGTGTGATTCATGATTGATGAAAATTGTTCAGAATATGTATCTAAATTATATTAAGGCCATGGTTCAAACAAGTTCAAGTGTGGTCAAATTAAGGTCACCTGGTCAAGTATTCAATCATTTGTGTCCGTGACTCATGTGAGCGCTAAAAGGCCAACCTGACCTCTTGTTTGATATTTAGGTCGAACATGGCAAATAATTTAAATAATTTCAATTCCGATGTTTTGGATATCTCCTGTAAAAATACGTATACGCCATTTTTGTTCCGACGACTATTTTCATAAGCCTTTAATGTGTTATTGTATTTCTATTATATTGAATTATTATAATATTATGAAATTTACTTCCGCATTGACGGGTTGGTAAGAAGGACATGATTTGCGTTGGCTCTTTTTTTATTTTGACAAAGTTTAGTTATGATTTTCAAATTAGTTTACAATTAAATTTTAGACACACCATAATTAAATGTAACGATGTGTCTCGGGTTGCGTTAGTTTATCAAGCAGTTTTGAATAAGTTAAATATAGATATCAGGATAACAAAAATGCAATACAATAATTTACCAAGATTTTTTTAAACAAATACGGTGCTTTACCTTAAATTTGACCTGATTCACACGCATGCAGCTTTAATATTGTAATTTCCAAAACATAAACAAAACACGAATTTTATTATCTATGTGTTAATCTTTAAGTGTTATTTTACAGTATAAAGACGCCGCATATATAACTATACATACATATGCAAACTTTAAACGTGTGTATCGTTGGTATAGGTTTGTGTCATCTAAGTAATTAACACTAAATTGATGGTACCATTCAAATATAGTTTATTCCATTTCTTAAACAACCTTTGGTTTCGATATTGTTTTGGTTTAATATTGAACAAAATAAACGTTGAAATTATAAGGTATATACTCATATTTACACATAAAACTAGAATATAATATATTACTCTTAATGTAATGAATGCAGGTCGTTGTGTGTATGCTTTTACCAAATGTACACGATATGTTGAATTCGTATCTTCCGTTGCTTTGTTAATATATGTTGAACTAAATAAGATTTACGCATATTTTCATCACATGCACATTGAACATATAATATCTTACATTACATTAAATGCTATATATTATATTATAACGAAACAAATTATTGATTGTGACTTATATCACAACCTCCGTGTCAATAGTCCAGGGTATTGGGCGAGTGACGGTTGCATTGTTCGAGCTTCAAATGATACGATTACTGTCTGCGAATGTGACCATCTCACCAACTTCGCTGTCCTCATGAGTCCTTTTGTTGAGGTATGATCAAACATACAGGCGAGATCCTTTGGGCACTGAATATCGTCTGTTATTGGAAACTTTATTAAACTCAATAACAACGCTTTTTTAAGGAAACTTAAACCTGTGTAAATATCATTTTAAATGCATCGAACACAATAAAACAGCTTGCCAATAAATAACATTAGAAAGGACGTTGTTTGTGTGATGTGAAGACACTAGGAAACAACCTTTACGTCCTCAAACATATTCACATAAACGTGAATTTGTTCCGTGATTGAAGGTACGTTTGTTTAAAGATATCGTAGAATATTCATCGAACTTAAAGCAAGAGACATTTTCTACAGTTCCTCATTTCGAAATTCTATACAATATTTGTAAATAAACCTGTTCCACAAAAGCAAAACAATATTTAGTACGTATATAATGCATTCTTGGCAAATGAACATTCAACATATAAATATATAAATTAAATATTTCCCAAATGACTATAACTAATTTATAATACATGAAAGCGCCTCAGAACGATAAAGTTGTATAAGTACAGTTTATTAAATATCTCATACAAATATCGTTTTAAAGTATGTTTATTATTTTGGGGTTTAACATATTGTGTTTTTATATAATTCAAATGCATTTATTTATTATTTGGGATCGCAAACACTTCTATGTGCATAGTTATTCACACACGATTTGATATAAACGCAATCTGAATTGCAAGGATTTAAACATTCATTTGTGGTATGAAAACCGCTATTATAGTTTAAGTAATCTTCATGTAGTATGAGTCATTATTTATATGTATTATTATTATTATTATTATTATTATTATTATTTTTATTATTATTATTATTATTATTATTATTATTATTCTGGCAAACCTGAATCCTGAATATTATTGTTATTGAGCTTAAGGAGCCTATTAATTTTGCAGGCACACGTCAAGTCCAAGGCCTTACGTCTAGTGTCGATTGTTGGCCTTTCTTTATCAACGTTTTGCCTACTTCTGACGATTATTGTTTTTGCAAAACTTTGGAGGTTTGTTTTAGCAAGAGTTTAAGAGAATTTAACGAATATTGAAAATTAATATAATTCGCTAGTATAATAATATTTTGATTTTCAGCGCCATGTTGTTTGACGGTTCATACATACGTTGTTACGACCGTTTAAAATCCCATAAACACTCAACATCAACGAATATTTCGTACAATATTTCGATAAATAAGGTCAACACATACACAATCAATGTTTCTTATAGCAATAGCCAGAATTTAAACGCGAGATGTGGTCTAGTACCACCATTTTATTAAGATACAAAATGCTCTTTTTTGTTTTTTAGGGACAATATATTCAACACATATTATGTACGATGTTAGTGTTCGTGTGTCGTATCAATAATCAGATATCGTTGCGAGGAATTAAAATGGAATATATTGTGCCACACAAAAAACGAGAAGTTTGTATCTCCTTAAATCAACATGTATTTTACCATACCACATCTAGCGTTGCAATTTTTGGCTATTGCTATATGGAACACTGTTGTTTATGCTTTAACTTTGTTTAACGAAATACTTTGCGAAATGTTCGTTGATTATGAGTATTAATAATACTTTTAAAATGGCATTTAAAAAAGAACACTGTTTTTTCAAGTAAAGTTTTAAAGTATGTCAATCGTAATAGCAATTTCTTTGTTTTATTTTTTCTCAAGAAGAATTTGCAGTGTTCGTTAAGTCTACACATTAATTCTTTACGCGCTGGAGACAAGGTCATGGTTTCAAAACCTTATTTCCGACATAAAACGAAGTATTTTTGTAAAACAATCTAGTCAATATCACAAATCATGTCGTTACGTTTCCGCAAACAAAAACAATTATTAAGTCGGAAATAACGCTTAAGAAATATACTGAAGTTTTAAAATAAGATAAGCGATATATCAAACACTTAAGATAAGCGATATATCAAACACGCCTAAATCGTCAAAAATTAATGTATACGCTGTTAAAGGGGCCTTTTCACAGATTTTGGCATGTTTTGAAGTTTTTCATTAAATGCTTTATATTGATAAATGTAAACATTGGATCTTAAATCCCAAGTAAAAAATCAAGAATAAAATTAAAAAAAGAAAAAAAGTTAACCCTCAGCAGGGCTCGAACCACTCACCACTGGAGTCCTTGAGTAAAAAGTATACTACTTAGACCACTCGGCCATCCTTCCGGATACAATGACAGATGTATTTTATACTTTATATAAGCAATCCTAGTAGTTTCACAAAATATAACGACAACAACAGAACTCCCCAAATATTTTAATTCGTTTCGCGTAGTAACGCTTTATAATTTTCAGATTTTTAAATCGTCAAAAGATGCATATAATCGCTATTTTAGAGCATGGTAAATGTTCAGCATTACTGTTTCCTCACAGGTATCATAACTAAAACGAAAATTAGCGAATCTGAAACAATTTTTTTCAATTTTGTCAATTTACCCAAACGTGAAAAGGCCCCTCTAATGTTGTAAATGCTCTGTAAAGTATGTGTACATCAACGCATATGCAGCAAAAGTATGGTAGATCCGAACCACTGCCTTTATAACGTATGATTGCGCAACAAGATGGCGGTTTCTATACAGGTTACGGACGAGGCGATTAATCGAACACTTATTCACTAAAACTGTCAAAATGATCGCAAATAAAACTGCTAAACCCGACGGAATTTTTTTTTTCAACCCGTCAAGATGGCCAAATAACCAATACTAATATTTAGGGTTCGCTAATAACTCTCCATAGTTATAAATGACTTAAATCATACTATTGCATAACGAGATCGCGGCTTAGTGAAAATGGTGGAAACGTTGTCGCTAATCCAAAGAGAAACCTCAAAATCTGCGGAACTCTTGAATCAACTAAACTGTGAAAATGGCTGCAAAACCAATCCGATGGCTCATCTCGCTCAATCAAAACCAAGCAGAAAGCTTGTATCACCAAAACCGTGAAACAAAATGGCGCACATAATTCGTGCGCAAACGGTTAAACAAGCTGGGTTTGTATATTGGGCTTCCGCATATCCTACGCGTACCTTCCGTCATTGTGCTATGTTCGTCGTATTTCTTGTTCGCTCGGTAACTCTTGTAATTGGTAAAAAAAAGAAGTAACGTATTGTCAAGATTCAAAACTGTGTAGGTAAATCGTGGCTGATACAAAACTATGTCATTTATTCATAGAGTTTGTTATGTTCGTTATAATGACCGTATGTAATGGCCATGAAAGAGATTCATTCAGATGTTAAATGTAAAATTGTGATCTGTCTGTGATAGTTGTTTTTCTTTCCGACAATAAAGGTACGTATCCTTTGCATATATGGTTATTAAACGTATCAAATTGTTTTAACTGTTTTAGATACGTTCGGAGCGACAGGTCTGTTGTGTTGGTGAATCTAATCCTTGCGCTTATTATATCTTACGCGATCTTCCTTGGAGGCGTTGATCGTACGGAAAACAAGGTTGGCATTGGAAGGGCAATTGGCATGAACACTTTCCCCAGCATACACGAAATTTGCAAAAAATATTTAAACACACGTGGTCCATGTTAGAAAATATATTCATTTAAAGATTAGTTCCAATATGATTGACAAGCGTTGACGCGTTCATTGCTTCATGCTCAATACCAATGGATAATTTACATTACTTGAAATAATGGTTCAAATAGTTTAAGCATACAGCATACCTAGTGTAAGTCGTGTTTACTTATAAAGTTCAAAACAATATGTTATTTGTATTCTTGATAAACGCAGCAGTTATTTAGGTTTGTTGTTTATAAATATGTATCCAAATATTCATCATTTTAGCTATACGTTTGTGAGTGTAACATCTTATTATTTGTATAATTTATCTGTATAATGTATTGTAGACATTTTTATTGAATATACATAAACGTTTTTATAGATTGCATGTACGGTAATCGCGGCTGCGTTGCACTACATCTGTACTGTCGTCTTTTGCCTCATGCTTGCAGAGGGCATTGGTATTGCGAGGGACGTTATTCTAGTTTTTGCTCAAACTTCCATACTCAGCAAACTATTAGTGTTTGCATGGGGTAAACGCATTTTATTATCTGTTAATTTTAACAATATGTATATACATTTCTAAGCGCATATATCTTATACATGCCGCTATTTTATGGACCTGTTTTTCAATCGTTATTCATGAAATGGTATTTTATCACAATGGCTTCATGTTGTTGCGAGTATTCTTTGTTTCTTTTTAGGTCTTCCTGTAATTATAGTTTGAACTACACTTGCTATCACAAAAACAAAAGGATACGGCGATGATCATTAGTATGTTTATCATGCTCACATATATACCGACATAGTTATTATATATTACCTTTTAATAGCCTTATTCGGTGAAAAAAGCAGTAGTTTGCAAAATCTAGTAATATAAGTCACCATAATCGAATCTAGAAAAACACGAATCTGCTACTTTTTTAAAAATAGTAATCTTACGTGCCTCGTTATGTAATACAGCGATGTTTTAAGACCTATATGAACAATGCAGTTTCTTCCAGCTGCTGGCTGTCTCTATCTGGTGGACTCAGATGGGCATTTGTTGGACCAGCCTTACTCGTGATACTG
Organism: Dreissena polymorpha; assembly: GCF_020536995.1. Taxonomy (NCBI): domain Eukaryota; kingdom Metazoa; phylum Mollusca; class Bivalvia; order Myida; family Dreissenidae; genus Dreissena; species Dreissena polymorpha. The sequence continues at coordinate 59,741,757 of NC_068366.1, read as the reverse complement.
GTAATTAAGTGTTTACTGATGAATATCTAACTTAGATTCAAGGAAGATGAAAATGAAATCTGAAAAAAAGGAAACAATGTGCATGAATTCATTACTAACAAAGATGCAGTAAATCTACAAGCTGTATTTGTGTGTCGTACAGGAAAAAATAATAGTTTCGATTTCTACATGTATACGTATGCTGTGTTGTTTTGTTCTCTTTCAGTTCAACGTCATTGTATTGATTCTGCTGTTCAAGAAAATGTTTGCTCTAAAAGCCATGGTAGACAAGCCAATTAAAGACAAGATCAAGTAAGATAATTACACATATCGTTGTTATAAAAGTTAAGTGCACCACGTGTATAATAGCCCAACTCCGCAAATCAATTACAATATCCAGAACTGGTTTCATTATAAAATACAACCTGCCAAAAATACAAAACTAGCATCAACATAGAAATCAGAGAATTAATTACGATGTATGCAAAAAAAAACACACGATAGCACGCGATGCCAGCAGAGTAAATCAAGTAATTACACTACGTTCGTACTAATCGGACAGTAACTTGTTTAGTCCATTTGCACAAAGCCCTTTCGACTATATGTGTCTGTAACCTTCAATATGCTTTTCGGTGACAGAACCTTTATATTTATTCATTGGACTTTTTTCAATGACTATAATTTTTAAGAAAACTTGTTGATATTGTACGGGGTTAAAAAACGTTTTAAGTACATGTCAATGTGATAGCTAACTGTTTGCAGAAAAACTCTTTGGTCTCTGTGCGTTCTCGTGCCTTTGACGGGCGTCTCTTGGATTCTCGGCATCTTCTTCGTCAACGAGTCGGCCTCATTCATGCAGTATGTGTTCGCAGTCTGCAAAGGGCTCCAGGTTGGTATGCATACTACATCGAGCCACTTTATGAGTACCTTTTGCCATATCAACGATTGCCATACCAGTCTTGACATATGCATTCGACCGCGTACGCATATTCTCATCAAGATTTGTGTTCTTGCAAACGTCTATTCCTTTCATCAACAGGTCCAAATTTTAAAAAGTGTTAACAATAACGTTCAAGTTTTGTACTAACTTCTTTCAAAGGTTAATGATAATCCTCAATATGATTTTTATAAATAGGCACGTAAAATATTTCATCAGCATAAAGAAATATAAGCTTTTAAATTCTTTGTTGTTATAACTAGACGGGGTAATCACTTGATAGTCAAGATCGCGACATCCATGCAAAGACAGGTATTTTTCGACGTTTAAACCCCGTTATAACTTTAATTAATATTTTTAATAACACTCTTTCTCCAGCCATATCAGCATGAAAGTTGTATGTGTCGTATTAATATTCGAACTATATCTCGACTTTACTCGCTACGAACTTTCTTAGCGGGAACACAAAATCACAACTCTCGTTGCGAAAAATTCGAGGTATAAAGCGAATATTAATGCGAAATAAACGCTAATCACTTTCTTCCTGATATGGCTGGAAAGTAAGCGTCACTTACAAATTAAACAAAATTAATACAGGATATAAACCGGCAAAAAAGACCGGTATCGGTATGTACGTCGCCATCTTGACTATCACGTTATTATCCCCTCTGATAACGTTGAGGTTTTGTTGCAGGGCGTTTATATCTTCGTATTCAACTGCATTTTGAATGGACAGGTAAACGCCTTATGATTTCTTAAAATTTTATATTCTTCTGTTCCAATATAATCACGATTTATATATGCAATTTCGATTATTGCTATTTGCTCTGCACATGACAATTTTTTAGACCGGTAAACGAACTGATAAGCGGAAACAAATTATGGTAGTGATAATGTTGCGATACGGAATCAAGTTTGATTTGCACGATTGCAATTAATTACCATGTACCTCTCAAACTAGCAATTTATAATTTCTTTAGTTTACCATACTTAATTCTGCTGAAACTTGAATACATGGCACGAAACTTTTTTTGCGAAATCAATGATATTTACTTAGTTTTGCGACAGAATCATTTGTCAAAAGAAATATAAGGTAATACTAGTATCTGTTTTGCGTTATATAGGTTAGAAATGGCTTCAAGACGGAAAGAATCAGGCGCCGAAACAAATCAATGACGAGTTTGTTCTCACTGGTAATTAGCATTATATTATAATTAAAACGACACATGAACACAATATAAACATAAAAACACGCAGTTGGTTTTAGGAAAAAGATAATACTTATAGAAATGTATACGCATTTTATTAACAAATATGTGCAAATATTGACCCATTAAATTAATTTAATTTCAAAATGCCATCAACCAGTGTACACAGTTCATGAATATCAAAAAATGACACACACTAGGATATGTGACATGTTCGCATATTGAATTATTACAAATTATCTTCGTTAAGTCATTCATATTTGTTAAAGTAGTTATTCTTATGTAAAGTCATGCATCATGATTTAAAAATATGAGAACAAAAATAACTAGATAAACAACATCAACTATTGTTAATTATTGAAACGTTACGCAACTATACCTATGACAGGTAATCACATGTGTGTTAACAGTGGAGAAATACATTAAAAACCTGACTATTAATAACTCTTGCTCCAGTAATTTATCCTTTAAGAGGTATAATTTTAATGTTTGATTTGAATTTTCCATTCATTTAGAACTTAAAAACTATTTTCGTATACGGTGATACGCTTAAAGTAATTCGCTTCTCAGCGTTTACTCATTTACCATCTGGAATGATTTATAAGTCGTTATGTTGTTTAACTTACGAACAATTTACAATGCGAAACGTTCAGATAAAATTCATATTCTAACACGTTTAGAGAACATGAATGAGTTAACTACTTTAACTTAACAATTGTTTATGAACGTGTACATAAACACTGAATAGAAAATCTCAAGATTATCAGAGGACATGTCGTAAAAGATTTATTTCAAGTCATGTTTTGTTTTTTCACAATAAGAATACCGTCACGAAAGAATCGAACGGGAAACGGCGTGATTGCGATTAAGGCAACACTGAAACAGATCCATCCCTGTGTAATCTGCATCCGTTCCTGGTCGACCTTCAAACCAAACGAGAAACATCTGGCAATCAATTAAATAGGAACGACAAGCAACGTATAAATGTGGATATTTCATATGACTGATCTTGATGAATACAATGATCATATGTAGGGAGTGCAATAGAAGTTTTAAACGTTATGTTTTATTAAAATAACTTTCTTTTCACTAGTATATACTTGCCAAGGACTTTAATAAAAATTTAAAATCCAAATGCTATATGTCAGAAAACTTAACTTTATGTCCACTTGTATAAAAAATATTCTGTCGTATGAAATAGCCGTTCCGTCTTGAAGGGTTTTGAAGGTTTTATTTCCATTCTGAAGAAAAGAGATCTGATTAATTCCGACCACAAAACCAAAAATAAAAAATGTACATAAATTATTTTGAAATAATTAAAATTCATATTGTATTATATTTAAATACACTCTTAATGTATAATCAGAAATCACGGATATTATTACAATTTTTAAACTCTTGTTTTGTGTATGTTTGTGCTTCATTGTTTCAATCAGAGAGATTATGTATCGTATGCTTTGATGTAGAAAAAAAACTTATGTATGAGTATGTTTTGTAAATATTTCATGAAAATACCGCATAGGTAAATCTCTTTAACAACCGAGTGATAATCGATGTATAGCTATAGCATGCCCACATTTAAAATGACTTTTAGCAATATTAAAAGTTGAAAAACGTGTAAAAGTCAAATTGTTAGCTGCTTAATACTAATGCCCCATGTTTGTGTTGCTTTTATGTTAGAATGTGTTGTTATATCATATACTCGCAACTAATATCAGCTTAGATCAAAACATTATCTTTTAATAGTACGTGTCTGTTGCTTTATGCAGTATGTATACCCGAATCGTGTGACTTTCTAATACACATTTGATTATATGTAATGATGTTTTATCATTCTATTAGCATGTGTTGTTTAATATATCAAACATATTCGTTTTGTGCATTATGTGAATGTATATTAAGTAAACTTATTAAAATGCGTATTGAACATGTTTGTATTGATTAAGACCGATTTGTAAGCTTTAATAATTGGTATAGGTATTGAACGGCAAGCCAAACGGTTACGTACGGCCGCATAAATCGCAAATTAACTGCCTGACAATTTTAAGTCATCTTCCGCGTGAATAAATCATCATACGTTGTATAGTTATATTACATTCACACCTCCATAAGAAATCACCTTGCAACCAAAACGAGATGCATGAGTTTAGTGTTCGAAAGATGTAGTTTTATTCTTTGACAGCATTTTTTTCGCATTATTTCTGGCCCTTTACAATATACATGTGCACTATGTTTGCACATGTATATCGAAAACCTGGAAAAGGAATGTTAACTTTGATTACATATGCACTTTTCTACGCTATAACTATGCCAGATAAATACATCATTGGTGAGTTGTGTTTAACGACCTACTAGTCGTCCCTCATTATGCCGCTTAGTTGTTTATTAAACAAGTTATATCATTATTGTTAATGTACGGAATGGTATTTATGAAAGCTTCCGAATATGTGTGATCACGACTATTACTGCGAAATCTCAAATCGTTGTTTCTCGACGTAACTCCGAGCCATAACAACTTGTTTTCTTATTAAAGCCCTCGTTATACATAGCAAAATCCCGATGTCATATAGCAAAACAAATATGCAATATAGTAATATAAATTGTGCGATCTCGATTCGCTTTTGCTATTAATATACATGTGCGAAAACATCGAGCGAAATCACGAAATAACGGACGAAGATCATGATATGGAAATAGTGTTTTCGTATTGTGATGTCGCGTTCTCTCGTGAGATTTCGCTCAGTCGTGTTGTGTTCTTGCGTTATCGCGCTTGCAATCAAGAGATCGACAATACGAAACAACGGATGGTCTGAACGGAAACATGTAGATATCGATGTCGACTATGAATACAGTTAAATCCGTGGTATAGATTTAAAAAATCGTATTTTGTTTCTTCCGTGTGACATAGTTTTTTTTTAGTGGAATGATATATACAGAATACAATGCATACGATGACTAGTGTTTCAGGGTTAATATTTTATTCCATCACACACATATTCTGACAATTCTTTACAAACACTTAACTAGTAACTGTCCCGAAACGATACGATATTTATAAATGTATGTCTGTATGTATTTATTGGTTTATGTATTTATGAAAAAGCATGTCAGCAAAGTGTCAAAAAAATACCTTTAAAAAACACTGCTTGTATGAGTCGTTTGTTTCATGTAGCTTAATCTTAGTATCCATCAAATTCGTGTGACTGTCGTATAACATGTTTAGCCAAATGTACACATACGAGTCATAAGCCTATAATTCATACACTAAACCCAACAAACGGCATTTTCAAAAACAAATATTAACCTTTCATAGTAAACACATAGGTGAACAAGTAATGTATTTTATTACAAACTTATACATTTCATATGAAAAGGAACAGGGTATTTACTTGTGTATGCCGAGATATAATATTACATCGATATCACAAAAGACGCATTAACAAGGAATGTTGCTCTATAATTAAAGTACAGTTTTATATGAGCGAGGGTTTGGGATACAACAATAAGAAGAAATATAAGCCGCGATATCAAATGAATGTATTTATAATTTGACAAAGTCCACTTTGCTTTTTTTATATTTTTAAAATTGCAATCAACCAAAACTGTTGTCATAGGTATTATATTAATTGACGATATATACACATGTCATTTGTTTCGTAATTTTTACAATTATAACTTGCCTTTTGTTCTAATATTAAAGCGGCTGCAAATAATTAAACAATAATAACCGGGAAGTGTACGGTATATATACTTGAATTTGTTTAGGTGAAAATAATTGATTTCTGAAGACAAAATAAATATTTTATCGTTTAAACAAACCTTCATGGAATAATGAATCAATGTATTCAAAATATCTACAAACGGACAGAGAAAGTGTAGCCTGCAGAGTGGAAACTTTTCAACCAAGACGTTATGTGGTCTATATTATCATTCAAATAATTCTTTGTAAAACGTGTGTCAATCTAAAAAAATGCATTGTTCAACATAAATTGTACTTTCGCAAACAAATTTGAATACAGATGGAAGGCTTTCCATCACGTTAATACGATAGCAGATGTATACTAGCTTAGTTATGATGATAAAATGAAATTAAATTAAAACAACTTTATTTACCATCACTGACATCAGAAACACTACTAAGTGGTGCCTTAACCGAATAATTTTGTCATCGAAACGAGTAATTAATGCTTGGGACCAATCCACCATTACATTGATTCACAGTTTATATTCTTTATATATCTGTTTTGTTCTTCAATGGTACCATTACATAATGTTATTAGTATGAACAACGATATAAAATGCAAGATTCGCTACAAGAGGAATGTACACAAGGTGACTGTTATTAAGAGGTATAAACACAGATAATATAGAAAATAAGCAAAGGCAGCTGGATTGTATTAATATGGATAACGTCAGACGGCGATAAAAGCAGATAAAATTACAACCTGTAAAATCTAACAATAGTAATAAAGGAAGTATTTAAAGCCTTGACAGGGGATTTATTGTTTAGTTACAGACATTAATTTAGTGGGTTTCCAACAAATATAAATATAATCTTACAATCTGATTTACCTGTTAATGTTCTTTAATGTTTAGCTCATCCGAGGACAAGGTCACAATATATTAAAATATTTCTTTAAAAATTCAATGTAAAAGCAACAACTTTAACACAAAAAAAATTCAAACTGTTGCGCATAGAGATCCTCATAACCATACCTTTTCTTAAAGAGCATTCCAAGCCAAAATGATTTAAACCATAACAAATAATGGTCATTCTGTATGTAAGAAAGAACTCGACTCAAATCAACGGGTATTGTTTTCCGGTCATCTTTTTACCGGCTTCTCTCCAGTTAATGAAGGTTTCCCGCCAACTGTCAAATTCTCATGTAGTTTCAAACCTTAAATCAAAACTGTGAATTATTAGTACAAAACCATATTTTGCGTAGCAGATGCACACAGAAATATACAATAGTAAAGTCATTGCAAGTGACCATAGAATTGCGTCTTCAAATAAATACTGATGATTTTTAGAGAGAACATCAGTGGGCGCCAAAAATATTTAGAATACTGTAACCTAAAAGGAGCCCAGGCGGAGCGTTTAGTATATCCCGATGACAGTCCATCAATCCGTCTATTTTTGGCATCATATTGGGTTAAATAAGTTAATTGTCAGTAAATAAAAATTATTGATATTAGAAGGTGACATTACCGTATAGTGTAATGATCGCTCGCTTAGATTTACAGATAAGTTACATACGATTAACTTTCTTTAGTATTTTACCGCACTCTATTTACATCCGATATATCTATTATGCTAGCTGCTTAAGTTGGCAGGTTATTTACGATAGTGACACTTAAAGGGATCTTTTCACGCTTTGGTAAATTGACAAAATTGAAAAAATTGTTTCAGAATCGCACATTTTCGTTTTAGTTATGATATTTGTGAGGAAACAGTAATACTGAACATTTACCATGGTCTAATATAGCCATTATATGCATCTTTTGACGATTTTAAAACCTAAAAATTATAAAGCGTTGCAACGCGAAACGATTGAATAATTTGGAGAGTTCTGTTTTTGTCGTTAAATTTTGTGAAACTACAAAGATTGCTTATATATGGTATAAAATACGATACGTATGTGTACTCGGCGGAATAGCTCAGTTGGCTAAAGCGTTTTTACTTCAGGACTCTGGCAGGACTCCAGGGGTCACTGGTTCGAAATCTGGTCCGGGCAATGTTCTATTCCTTTTTTAAATTTTATTCTTGATTTTTTACTGGAGCTTTTACGATCCAATGTTTACATTTATCGATATAAAGCATTTAATGAATAAGTTAAAAAATGACGAAATCTGTGAAAAGGCCCCTTTAATAGTTTGTATATTAAACCCGGATAAAACAATTTATCCGGTCCATAATGTAACTGAACGAGTCATGAAACCTGGCGGCCAAACCAAACTTTCCGGGGTTATCTTAAATTTGTATTCAAACCAAAACCGGACATCACAAGTTATGCCAGCCAGTTGTTAATGCCATAATTTTAAAACATAGACAGTACTTTTGAAATTTAACATTTGATCGATGAAGTACATGACTTAAGTAAACGATTCTGACGACATTTTAAGGACATAATAATTCTTCCTTTAGCATGTTTTTGATAGACGTAAGACATATTATGAATTTACTTCCCTTAATGTAAAGAAGTAATGTTAATACGAAGTGTATGATACTGTTGTGAATACGGGTCCTTGTTGACCACGGATTTTAAGACCACAAGAAAGTACTCGAAAAAAATGTATAAATGACATTCAACAATCTATTTAAGTGTAAGTATAAGTTAAATACCATGAGTGATTAGTTGTTCATCGCCTACGTACAATTAGTTCAAATGCAGATATTCACGATCAGATAACATTAATAATACTGAATAAATGCATAGTTACCCGGTGTCTTTAATACGAGTTCATGTATCTAATAACCGAATATAGATTACACCGACGTAAACAGCGATTGTACATTTTTTACAACAAAATTCACATGGGTGTATTTGCATCTAATCAAATACACGGCCGTTAATCACGGGAGCCACCTCCTATTTGCGATGCATTGATCAATAAGCGAATTCCATTTCAGAGGTGGCGCTAAGGACCGGATGTTTTTAAATGTCACGGATAATTTTACAGAGTGAGTAAGTTTTATATGTTTTTTTCAACATATGTCGCATTATATTTTTTAATCGGGCAATGTAGTGCGATTCAGTGAAGATTTATTCATCCACTCATGTACAGAAACATATAATATCAACCCTTTTGGCAACGTGATGACTATTGCTAGATTAAGCTTTGTGCGTTCCATTTTTACTTTTTTTACGTTTTTGTATTGGTCGGTTACAAGATGTATGTCTGCTCTTGCAATATATAATCTAATACTTCATTTTAAAGACTTGAAATATTTGATAAAAAGTGTTTCAGAAGTGAAGTATATGTAACTTTCTGGAAATGTTGTAAATAAATCTTGAAATCTTTACAATATTGAATCTTATCTTATTAATAAAGGCAAGGTGATTTTTCCATCAGCCGGTGTGAATAAACGGTGGCTGTAGTCGTTTATTTTGTTGAAATAAAGTAAACAGCCTGCGTATCGTTTTATATATCTCGGACTGACTATTTCAAAGAATGGAGTCTCGGTTTTTTCAAATTAAGTATTATAACAACTTTTTCGATAACATGATAAAAGAAAAATATATGAAACGTACTTTCTGTTTTATTTTTTGACGGTCCTTTGTTTTTGTGCCCATTGTATAAAACCATTTCCAGGAACGTTTTAATCATGGATTGGTCATCCTAGTATGACGTTGTTTAAGACCATGGAAACTGATATGACTTTAAGTAGTTGTTGTTGATGTCTATGCTATTGCACAACGCGTTCCTGTTGTTATATTCTAGAAAAATAATTGTTGAAATCAAGTGTTCATTTACATATTAAATTACCGTTATGTTGCAAAGTGCTGACAAATACGTTAAGGGGATCCCAAAACAACAAGATTATGTAAGATGTCCCACACTTTCGTTGTCAAGACTTCATATAGTCATATATATTATATTTTATTTAAACAAAAACTTAATTGTATTAAACGCAGAAACAAATCGAATATATTTTCTCAAACATTATCGGTCCAATTTTTACGGGTATCAAGGAATGTGATTCGAACAATAAAAGGTTCATTGAATGCTAGACGTACACTAGAAATGTGTCGCTCTTAGGAAGTAAGATCTGATCGTCTCGTGTCATTTTATTTTAATAAAGTTATAATAACGACAATATACAAGAACACCATATGCCGTCAAAAAAGACGAACGTTTGTAAATCACATCCGTATTCTTTTTGTAATTAATTGTCCAAAACCATGTAATAGTAGTAAAGAATGTTGAATAACTGATATGTCGTCAAACAATGCGAACTTGTGCAAATCTCATCCGGGTTGGTTTTCCAATTAATGGTCCGAAAGCGTGATATAACAACAAAGGACGTGTATTAAATTATTAGAAAGACCGTGTCTTCACAATGATGCAATGCGTGTGATGGCAGACGATGACATTTTGTACCGAAAGAAATAATTTATTTTGCCTCTATGCCGTTTTTATCACGAATTCAATCTGTAAACATATTATTTTCCTTAGCGATTTTATAGGATCGTGATCACGAAATATTGCAAGTGTATTCTTATGTCTGTCTTATTTTTTCACTATGCATCAAAACACACATTTTTCATTTTGAAAAGGAATTCTACATATTTGAAGAAACGTGTGTATCAGATAATCACGATATGGTATTAAAGCTGCTCGTAATTGCTAATTATTTTTAATAGTGGTGTCATAGACGTTGTATGGTTGAATAGGGGACAACATATCTTACAGGTTCGTAAAATTACGATGGAACAAGCAAATTCGTTGAATTGATATCCCTTGCTAATATGCTTCTGAACACAAAAGTTTTATATTTGACACTCAAAAAAGCATTTTTTTCAAGATAAAAAGGGTCATAACTCCGTTATTAACAGATTGTGTACAATGCCAGTTGGCGTGCATCATCCTCTTATTGATATACATACCCATACCAAGTTTCAATGAAATCCGCCAAAGCACTTTTAAGATATGGCTCCGGACGGACGGACGGAGAGACGGAAGGACAGCCGGACAACGACAAAACAATATCCCTCCGCCTATGGCGGGGGATAATAAAACTGCGCTATTTACTATCTCATTATACCAATATAACAAAAAGGGCGTCTATAATTACAGTGTGTTAAAGAAAACGACATGTACAGTACTTGATTTGAAATTGACGCTCATTTAATGTCAAGCGAAGTTATGAAGTGCCATGTTGTAATTTTCTTGCTTACCATCTGTCTACACTATCGGCGTTTTGATGACAGTACGTGTTATGTGTTGATAATGTAATAATCACAGATTGCTAAAACCATCTAAAAAGATGTTTTTGCTATTTCCTTTGTTATTTTGAAATGCGAAATTGCACTTGAACAAAATTATTGTTTTATGTGGCACACGAAAATTCATTTGGTTTTTGTATCAATGTTATGTAGAAATCGGTTAACTTGGTAATTCTATATCTAATTAATTTTTAAAAAAAACGTACTGGTAATATCCATAATAATTATTTAGAAGTTTGAGTAATATCAAAACAAACAAAACAATAAACTAAAAAAAGAAAACCAAAATAAGAAAGTTGATACATGTAGTTTATTTTTAATCTGTTTTGTTCGTGCACGTATTTCACGAAGTTAATGACGCAACAACCGTAATTCAATATACATTTTACACTGTTACCTGAGTTTTAATTTACTCTACATCAGGGCAGCTCTTGCATCAACAAAATGTCATACGTTAAGACCGGTTTAACACTGTATAGGAACATATTATGTTACGTTCTATAACATGGGGATTATTTAAGAGAGTTGGCAATTCATTTCCGTCTGTGCAGGGCATTGTTATGTAAATGATTCAAGCACATCTTTCTGATGTTATTTGTTCTCTTGTTATGAATCTCAATTATACACTTTTGTTCTAAATCGCTAACAAATATATTTGTATGGGGGCATATAACGACCATATAAAAATGTATTCTCATTTTTTGTAAACCGACAATTTTGAGACAATATGTCATAAAATTGAAAAAAAGAATGTAGGTATTTTATACTGAATATAAATAACACTCCTGACTGACAGTTTAACAAACATCCGTTCGTTTAATAAAATTAATCAATCCAAATCGGTAAAGAAATAAACGTGTGTTATGCTTTCCATCGATACAAAAACGTGTATTACCAACATACTGTTAGAACAATGATTCATATTCAAAAGCCAGCGTAGTAGAGTGATAGCTTGCTAGCTTTTGCCTCGAGCAAGAAACTCTGTAAAGGCACAATTTTTATTTTATCTTTTTTTCGTGATTAAAGTTCAAAACTATTCCCAATTTTGCATTCATTTCAAAACATTTTTACAGGTCGCCGTTGTGTAATAGATATGGTGTCCGCCTAGCGACCGGGAGGTCACGGGTTCGAACCCCACCGTGGGAGCGTTCTTTAGATCTCCCCAAAAGACACCAAGTACTGGTTCCAGGCCCATGAAACGGACTCGAGAGCGTTTATATAAGCCTAAGGCTTTCGATGCAATCGAGCTAAAATAAATAGGTTAAAACTAAAACACTTATACAGTTTCGTTGTTCTGTGAACAAGTCTCATATTATAACTATATAAATTTCGCGAAAAAAGTGGAATTCGACTTAATACAAATCTAGCATTAATGCACGCTTGAAAAAGAAATGTGTAAGAAGGTTGTATACTTGAATAACGGTTTTCGACTCTCCGTTCGTGTGGCTTTCGATTGTCCATTACATAACTCTATAACTATAAGAGCTTTCAACCTAAAACTGCATAACTAAAGATATTTCATTGAAGGAATTTACAGTGCACAAGAGCCATACCTCTTGCTATCATAATTGCATGGTATTTGCCCAAATTTCTTACCTTACAGTTGGACAAACTGGACATAACCTCTATATCTTACCAATAAATACAAACTAGCCAAGTGTTATAGTGATATTTAAGAATAGTTCGGGCTGTTTAAGAAGTATTTTAATAATATCACGGCGGTCAGATAACCAATTCACACTTGTCCTGCATCAGCAAGGTTTAAAGTATAAAGTGATCATGCTTTCGTTAACTTACTACTGCCATTTTTGAATCAAAGGAAGGAGCGGAATGGCCGTAAGACTAATTTAGGACAAATCTTAATTTATGTGGATGGTTCAGGAATCAGGCCACGGGATTATCGGATTTGCAGTCAGGCGATCTTAATAACGTGTATGAACTTTTTGTTTGCAAGATGTATCTGCTGAACGAAAGAGACTAAAACAACTCAAGATTTTAATTTTACTTAGAGTAACATTACTATTCAAAATCAACGAAAATTTCGTACAATTGTTCGTAAAATAAACTTAACCAATTAAAACTCAGTGTTCCTTATGGCAATTGTCGAAATTTCAACGCCAGATGTGGTCTGCTAAAATAGATGTTTGTAGATACAAAATGCTCGTTTTTATTATTGTTTTTCATATCTATTCATACGACACATGAACACTAACATCTTTTGACGATTTTAAAACCTAAAAATTATAAAGCGTTGCAACGCGAAACGATTGAATAATTTGGAGAGTTCTGTTTTTGTCGTTAAATTTTGTGAAACTACAAAGATTGCTTATATATGGTATAAAATACGATACGTATGTGTACTCGGCGGAATAGCTCAGTTGGCTTAAGCGTTTTTACTTCAGGACTCTGGCAGGACTCCAGGGGTCACTGGTTCGAAATCTGGTCCGGGCAATGTTCTATTCCTTTTTTAAATTTTATTCTTGATTTTTTACTGGAGCTTTTACGATCCAATGTTTACATTTATCGATATAAAGCATTTAATGAATAAGTTAAAAAATGACGAAATCTGTGAAAAGGCCCCTTTAATAGTTTGTATATTAAACCCGGATAAAACAATTTATCCGGTCCATAATGTAACTGAACGAGTCATGAAACCTGGCGGCCAAACCAAACTTTCCGGGGTTATCTTAAATTTGTATTCAAACCAAAACCGGACATCACAAGTTATGCCAGCCAGTTGTTAATGCCATAATTTTAAAACATAGACAGTACTTTTGAAATTTAACATTTGATCGATGAAGTACATGACTTAAGTAAACGATTCTGACGACATTTTAAGGACATAATAATTCTTCCTTTAGCATGTTTTTGATAGACGTAAGACATATTATGAATTTACTTCCCTTAATGTAAAGAAGTAATGTTAATACGAAGTGTATGATACTGTTGTGAATACGGGTCCTTGTTGACCACGGATTTTAAGACCACAAGAAAGTACTCGAAAAAAATGTATAAATGACATTCAACAATCTATTTAAGTGTAAGTATAAGTTAAATACCATGAGTGATTAGTTGTTCATCGCCTACGTACAATTAGTTCAAATGCAGATATTCACGATCAGATAACATTAATAATACTGAATAAATGCATAGTTACCCGGTGTCTTTAATACGAGTTCATGTATCTAATAACCGAATATACATTACACCGACGTAAACAGCGATTGTACATTTTTTACAACAAAATTCACATGGGTGTATTTGCATCTAATCAAATACACGGCCGTTAATCACGGGAGCCACCTCCTATTTGCGATGCATTGATCAATAAGCGAATTCCATTTCAGAGGTGGCGCTAAGGACCGGATGTTTTTAAATGTCACGGATAATTTTACAGAGTGAGTAAGTTTTATATGTTTTTTTCAACATATGTCGCATTATATTTTTTAATCGGGCAATGTAGTGCGATTCAGTGAAGATTTATTCATCCACTCATGTACAGAAACATATAATATCAACCCTTTTGGCAACGTGATGACTATTGCTAGATTAAGCTTTGTGCGTTCCATTTTTACTTTTTTTACGTTTTTGTATTGGTCGGTTACAAGATGTATGTCTGCTCTTGCAATATATAATCTAATACTTCATTTTAAAGACTTGAAATATTTGATAAAAAGTGTTTCAGAAGTGAAGTATATGTAACTTTCTGGAAATGTTGTAAATAAATCTTGAAATCTTTACAATATTGAATCTTATCTTATTAATAAAGGCAAGGTGATTTTTCCATCAGCCGGTGTGAATAAACGGTGGCTGTAGTCGTTTATTTTGTTGAAATAAAGTAAACAGCCTGCGTATCGTTTTATATATCTCGGACTGACTATTTCAAAGAATGGAGTCTCGGTTTTTTCAAATTAAGTATTATAACAACTTTTTCGATAACATGATAAAAGAAAAATATATGAAACGTACTTTCTGTTTTATTTTTTGACGGTCCTTTGTTCTTGTGCCCATTGTATAAAACCATTTCCAGGAACGTTTTAATCATGGATTGGTCATCCTAGTATGACGTTGTTTAAGACCATGGAAACTGATATGACTTTAAGTAGTTGTTGTTGATGTCTATGCTATTGCACAACGCGTTCCTGTTGTTATATTCTAGAAAAATAATTGTTGAAATCAAGTGTTCATTTACATTTTAAATTACCGTTATGTTGCAAAGTGCTGACAAATACGTTAAGGGGATCCCAAAACAACAAGATTATGTAAGATGTCCCACACTTTCGTTGTCAAGACTTCATATAGTCATATATATTATATTTTATTTAAACAAAAACTTAATTGTATTAAACGCAGAAACAAATCGAATATATTTTCTCAAACATTATCGGTCCAATTTTTACGGGTATCAAGGAATGTGATTCGAACAATAAAAGGTTCATTGAATGCTAGACGTACACTAGAAATGTGTCGCTCTTAGGAAGTAAGATCTGATCGTCTCGTGTCATTTTATTTTAATAAAGTTATAATAACGACAATATACAAGAACACCATATGCCGTCAAAAAAGACGAACGTTTGTAAATCACATCCGTATTCTTTTTGTAATTAATTGTCCAAAACCATGTAATAGTAGTAAAGAATGTTGAATAACTGATATGTCGTCAAACAATGCGAACTTGTGCAAATCTCATCCGGGTTGGTTTTCCAATTAATGGTCCGAAAGCGTGATATAACAACAAAGGACGTGTATTAAATTATTAGAAAGACCGTGTCTTCACAATGATGCAATGCGTGTGATGGCAGACGATGACATTTTGTACCGAAAGAAATAATTTATTTTGCCTCTATGCCGTTTTTATCACGAATTCAATCTGTAAACATATTATTTTCCTTAGCGATTTTATAGGATCGTGATCACGAAATATTGCAAGTGTATTCTTATGTCTGTCTTATTTTTTCACTATGCATCAAAACACACATTTTTCATTTTGAAAAGGAATTCTACATATTTGAAGAAACGTGTGTATCAGATAATCACGATATGGTATTAAAGCTGCTCGTAATTGCTAATTATTTTTAATAGTGGTGTCATAGACGTTGTATGGTTGAATAGGGGACAACATATCTTACAGGTTCGTAAAATTACGATGGAACAAGCAAATTCGTTGAATTGATATCCCTTGCTAATATGCTTCTGAACACAAAAGTTTTATATTTGACACTCAAAAAAGCATTTTTTTCAAGATAAAAAGGGTCATAACTCCGTTATTAACAGATTGTGTACAATGCCAGTTGGCGTGCATCATCCTCTTATTGATATACATACCCATACCAAGTTTCAATGAAATCCGCCAAAGCACTTTTAAGATATGGCTCCGGACGGACGGACGGAGAGACGGAAGGACAGCCGGACAACGACAAAACAATATCCCTCCGCCTATGGCGGGGGATAATAAAACTGCGCTATTTACTATCTCATTATACCAATATAACAAAAAGGGCGTCTATAATTACAGTGTGTTAAAGAAAACGACATGTACAGTACTTGATTTGAAATTGACGCTCATTTAATGTCAAGCGAAGTTATGAAGTGCCATGTTGTAATTTTCTTGCTTACCATCTGTCTACACTATCGGCGTTTTGATGACAGTACGTGTTATGTGTTGATAATGTAATAATCACAGATTGCTAAAACCATCTAAAAAGATGTTTTTGCTATTTCCTTTGTTATTTTGAAATGCGAAATTGCACTTGAACAAAATTATTGTTTTATGTGGCACACGAAAATTCATTTGGTTTTTGTATCAATGTTATGTAGAAATCGGTTAACTTGGTAATTCTATATCTAATTAATTTAAAAAAAAAACGTACTGGTAATATCCATAATAATTATTTAGAAGTTTGAGTAATATCAAAACAAACAAAACAATAAACTAAAAAAAGAAAACCAAAATAAGAAAGTTGATACATGTATTTTATTTTTAATCTGTTTTGTTCGTGCACGTATTTCACGAAGTTAATGACGCAACAACCGTAATTCAATATACATTTTACACTGTTACCTGAGTTTTAATTTACTCTACATCAGGGCAGCTCTTGCATCAACAAAATGTCATACGTTAAGACCGGTTTAACACTGTATAGGAACATATTATGTTACGTTCTATAACATGTGGATTATTTAAGAGAGTTGGCAATTCATTTCCGTCTGTGCAGGGCATTGTTATGTAAATGATTCAAGCACATCTTTCTGATGTTATTGGTTCTCTTGTTATGAATCTCAATTATACACTTTTGTTCTAAATTGCTAACAAATATATTTGTATGGGGGCATATAACGACCATATAAAAATGTATTCTCATTTTTTGTAAACCGACAATTTTGAGACAATATGTCATAAAATTGAAAAAAAGAATGTAGGTATTTTATACTGAATATAAATAACACTCCTGACTGACAGTTTAACAAACATCCGTTCGTTTAATAAAATTAATCAATCCAAATCGGTAAAGAAATAAACGTGTGTTATGCTTTCCATCGATACAAAAACGTGTATTACCAACATACTGTTAGAACAATGATTCATATTCAAAAGCCAGCGTAGTAGAGTGATAGCTTGCTAGCTTTTGCCTCGAGCAAGAAACTCTGTAAAGGCACAATTTTTATTTTATCTTTTTTTCGTGATTAAAGTTCAAAACTATTCCCAATTTTGCATTCATTTCAAAACATTTTTACAGGTCGCCGTTGTGTAATAGATATGGTGTCCGCCTAGCGACCGGGAGGTCACGGGTTCGAACCCCACCGTGGGAGCGTTCTTTAGATCTCCCCAAAAGACACCAAGTACTGGTTCCAGGCCCATGAAACGGACTCGAGAGCGTTTATATAAGCCTAAGGCTTTCGATGCAATCGAGCTAAAATAAATAGGTTAAAACTAAAACACTTATACAGTTTCGTTGTTCTGTGAACAAGTCTCATATTATAACTATATAAATTTCGCGAAAAAAGTGGAATTCGACTTAATACAAATCTAGCATTAATGCACGCTTGAAAAAGAAATGTGTAAGAAGGTTGTATACTTGAATAACGGTTTTCGACTCTCCGTTCGTGTGGCTTTCGATTGTCCATTACATAACTCTATAACTATAAGAGCTTTCAACCTAAAACTGCATAACTAAAGATATTTCATTGAAGGAATTTACAGTGCACAAGAGCCATACCTCTTGCTATCATAATTGCATGGTATTTGCCCAAGTTTCTTACCTTACAGTTGGACAAACTGGACATAACCTCTATATCTTACCAATAAATACAAACTAGCCAAGTGTTATAGTGATATTTAAGAATAGTTCGGGCTGTTTAAGAAGTATTTTAATAATATCACGGCGGTCAGATAACCAATTCACACTTGTCCTGCATCAGCAAGGTTTAAAGTATAAAGTGATCATGCTTTCGTTAACTTACTACTGCCATTTTTGAATCAAAGGAAGGAGCGGAATGGCCGTAAGACTAATTTAGGACAAATCTTAATTTATGTGGATGGTTCAGGAATCAGGCCACGGGATTATCGGATTTGCAGTCAGGCGATCTTAATAACGTGTATGAACTTTTTGTTTGCAAGATGTATCTGCTGAACGAAAGAGACTAAAACAACTCAAGATTTTAATTTTACTTAGAGTAACATTACTATTCAAAATCAACGAAAATTTCGTACAATTGTTCGTAAAATAAACTTAACCAATTAAAACTCAGTGTTCCTTATGGCAATTGTCGAAATTTCAACGCCAGATGTGGTCTGCTAAAATAGATGTTTGTAGATACAAAATGCTCGTTTTTATTATTGTTTTTCATATCTATTCATACGACACATGAACACTAACACGGTGTTCGTGTGTCGTATGAATAGATATATTCGCGGGAATTAATTGTGGCCACAAATAAATGAAAACGAGCATTTTGTATCTACAAAAATCTAAGTAATCATAACACATCTAGCGTTGAAATGTTGGCTATTGCTATAAGGGACACTGATTGTTAAGGTGTTAACTTTATTTTACGAAATACTTAACGACATTTTCGTTGATTTTGAGCGTTATAGTGACTTTAAACTTTAAGGAGTTATAAGACTGCGAACGTGTATTTTTTCCATTCTTGCTTTCTTTTATTATAGAAATGCATTTTGCATAAGTAAGATAAATTGAAAAAAAACTGATGCACGTTATCAGATAACTAACAACCTTAAAAGCGCGTGTTTGTACAGGTATTGCCTAAGGCTTTAGGCACATTTAATAAAAAAATAATAACATTAACGTGATACAACTACTTAGTCGGCTTTATATCACGATACATGTTGCCTCGAAGGGTTAGATATATGCTAACCTAGTAGTCATAAGAAACGTAACTTCTTGTCAGTTTTATGTCATTGACTGCTTAAAAAAAAAATATTATAAAATGGAACATTATTACATTAAAAAGTAAGTTCATTTTGTTACAACCGTTCTGCTCAATAGACGGTTATCGGAAGGCAGGTATTTATATGCCACCATATACATGTACTTAATATTAGTGTTAGTCAAAGTTTAGGAATTAGTACATATTATAAGATTTATTGAAATAAAAAAAAATAATGAAATGACGTTTTAAGTATCTTGTGATTTATTGCACATATTGCTAAATATGTAATAAAACAAAATAAACCATTTGTAAAATGCACATTGGAGTGGTTGACATCAGACTTACTATATGAAATCTTACTGCCTTTAAACCGATTTAGATACATAAAGAAGTATTTTCGTCGTACTGTTTTATACATATATTCATGAATAAAGTTCAGTGTAAATTTAATGATGATGCGCTTTCACAAGAAATATACATATTTATACACCCATGTACTAACTGAAATAGGTTGCAAAAATGTGTGTATACAAATTACATCGTTACCAATGTGTGATAAAATGCAAAGCTTATACATGGACACACGTACATATCAAACTGAAGTATTGTTCAATATGTTTAACTTATTTTTAATCGGGGCTTTCCAGTGTTTATGTTTATATTGAAACGGATGTTGAATCAAGTTATCTTAATAAAATGTAACGGTGTGTGTACATTTACAATAAAAATGATAATATTAAAGTAGAGGTGGTTTAAAGCCGAAATGGAGTCAATAATGTATCATAAACATGTCCTCGAAATGTCATTGTTTTGTTTCAACAGTTCATCTAAAGATGGGTTAAAGTTCTCTTACAGTTTGGTAACTTGATCGTTTTAAGCGGAATTCTACAATGACCATACATGAATGTAGCTCTGGGATCCCAAACATTCATTCATTCATAGCTTACAATGATACTTGTCTAATGACAATGTCGTTCCTCATTTACAATTCGTAAAACTCCGCTCCCGACTATTCATAGTGCGGCCGGTATACATTTCATGCATTTTAAAACTTCGTCCTATACACATTATTTCATTATGTCCTATTCAATTATATGTGAAAGTATGAATATGACATTATATCCAAGTATTATTAAAGGCACACCTCTTTACTATCGAGGAAAACCTCAGACAAGTGTTACTTTCTGGATATAGCACATTTTGTAACCTTAAAATAAGTCATGCTTGGGCATTTCAGAAATGCACTGTACCATATTTAGAGTCAATATATTATTGATAACGTATTTCAGCTAAGTACAATATTGTTGATTTGACGAATGCTTTTATTTCAGCGAGTAACAAAAAAGATTAATTCATTGCAAAAACATTCATAAGCTTACTATTTAGTGACATTATAATGAGTTTAATGTGAACGAATACATGTTATGGGCCATGTAACGCTAACCGACAAAACGCTTACACTTATGCCAAACACCGTTTTGTAAATTGATTAATGTACATGTATTTTGTTAATATTCGTTCCAGATGAAAACTTTTGAAGTTGAAAACATATCTAAAAGATAGCAATGTAAATGTGTTTCTACTTAAAAGTATGTATGTAATGAATGTTAGTGTTGTTTCCATTTACTTTTACCTGCGTATATAATGTATAACTGACTTAGTTTTGCATTCCCGTTTATTAGTCATCGTTTTGATTATCTGATGTAAGACTTATTTCAGGTTGACTGCTTCATAATTAATAAGCAGCACATCGAAATATACAAACCAAAGGACTAATGTCACCAGCGCTTTATGACTTTCATACCAGTGTTTATGACTTTCATATATAATTGCAGTATATGGCTTTGTAACTTTCCAATAGGTAATGAAATGAACAACTATTTCAAGAAGAGTCATATTTCATATCGAGATTTCTAAGCGTCAATAAAAATGTTATCGTGTTGTGTGGCAATCATGTGGTACTTAACTGTATCAAAACTGAAATTCAAAATTGAAGTTAATATCTATTTACATTAAATAAAGCACAACTAAGCATATTTATTTGAATAAAAAGATTCATAATAAACAAGCCAAGCGTTTTTGACCAAACGAAATTGATGTTATTGTGTACACCTTCAAAATGTATAACATTTTACCAAACATTGTAAATAAACTCAAAGTAAGCGATACAGATATTCACAATAAGATGAATGCATTTCATTGTAAACAATGTTCAACGATTTTGAATATTAATAACAAAAGAGTAACTTCGATAAACGTTGAATTTGTATATCAGAACATGCAAATTAACAAAATGATAATAGTTAAATGATAGGTTCGGTAATTGTAATAAATTCTTGGTTAAGTTTTACTTTCACTTTAATCGTGTGTCGTTGTTAGCGGTCAGCTAAATTTACAGAGCATAATTTGCAAATCAGTATGTGCTTAGATGCCTTAGGTACGGCAAGAACCACAACTCACTCTGCAAGGGATGATTACCGCTGCCTGTCTGCAGCAGACGACAAATGTAGCAGTGAGTGTATATACCCTCTAGCAGTGAGTTTATATATCAGCTTGTAAGTCGACATTGGCCAGTCTAGTGTTTATCATTGAAATCTGTACATATTGGATGCTTTCAGGGAAAACGGGGCTAAATGCAAGTCAAATAAGATTAGCCTGTGCACACTTTGCAATGCGCACAAGCTAATCAAGGACGACAACAGCGAACAACTTCAGTGCCTTCAGCGCTTTGATGTTGTGTCGCGTTCATATACGTATTGCTATATTTTACATGTACTTGGTAACTTAACTAAGAAATAATTTATTTTGCCTCTATGTCGTTTTTATCACGAATTTAATCTTTAGTTTAAACATATTTTGTTTCCTCGGCGTGATCACGAGATCTTGCAAGTATATTCTTATGCCTATTTTTTTTCATTTTACATCACAACACGCATTTTTCGTTTTGAAAAGGAATTTTACATAATCACGATATGGTATTTATGCTGCTCGTCATTGCTAATTATTTTTAATAGTGGTGTCATAGACGTTGTATGGTTGAATAGGGGACAACATATCTTACAGGTTAGCAAAAATACGATGAATTAAACGGTGCTAATTACCATCTCATTATACCAATAATATTGAGTATATTATAACATATATGGCGTGTATAAGGAAAAACGACATGTACAGAACATAAATTGAAATTGACGTTAATTTAATGACAAGAAAAGTTATGAAGTGCCATGTTTTCATTTTCATGCTGCCTATCTGTCTACACTATCGACGTTTTGATAACATTATGTGTTGGTAATGTAATAAACTATCACTGATTGCTAAATCCACCTTACAAAAAGATGTGTTGTTTAGTTATGTGTGTCCATGTTTCATTATTAACTTAGGGACAGCCATGTTATAATTCCCTGAAATTAATCAAGATTTATTTGCATCCTTAATTAAAGACAGCTCAAAGTTCACATCGTTTTGGAATTAAAAAATAAACTACATCTTCGAAGATGTTCTTTTTTTGTTGTTTTTTTGTTTTGTTTTGTTTTGTTTGTTTGTTTGTTGTTGTTGTTTTTTGTTGTTGCTGTTTGTTTGTTTGTTTTTGTTTTTTTTGAGGGGGGGGGGGGGGTATTATCTTTGTTATTTTGAATTGAAACTTCACAAGTTGCAAACAAATATATTCAAAAGATTAATAAAATAATAATTGTGATGTATTGGGTTGGTATGGAATGTTTTTATTCCTTACATAATGGAAAACTGATGTTGTGACGTCAAAGATGAGCTATCGAACCACCGGCCATCCTGAACTGCAACAAAACGGTAATTAGTTTCTGATAGCAATTTCAGTGGGACGTGTTACTCGATCTGCTTCAGCAAGTGATTGCCATAAAGGGAGTGCATAATGAAGCCACATTTCTTGTTTGAAGTACATACTACACAGCCAAATGTTGTGTTGTGAACAGTTTACAATTTTTACATAAAGAAAATTGCGCTTTCTCTAATTTTCTCGATGGTTGCGACAATATCAATCGGCAGCGGGATCCCTGCTCTTTGCTGTTTAACGCGGCGTAATACTGTATAGTGTTCTAATTATAAAATTTACTTAAAGTCGCCCATTGAAACATGATCTGGCATAAATATAATAAAACGCTGACAGTGCAAAACCGCTGAGAGAAATAGGAAACCCAACTGTAGTAAAAATAACAACCTTTTGATCGCTATACAATAATACCTGTTATTAAGATTAGATTCTATGTATGATGCTTCATAACAAATGATGTTTCTTAAGTTAACGTTGTAAATTAATCAGTGCATGTTGGTACGTTAAAAATGCTCTGTATTAAGCTATTCATTAAAACAACTTCAACGAATATTTCGTTTAATGCGGCGTTCATAAAATGCATTCAGAAGTTTTTATTCACTTTATGCGATAATCGGTCAATCAGTATTTCTTAAACTGAACCGAATTAAAAAAAAACTTCTGGCAATATTCATAATCATTGATTAAAAACATAGCAATAAGTTTTAACGAAGACCAAAATAAGTAAGTCGATATTTTGTTCTTAATTTTCATTGTTTGGGACATTGGACTTTATATAGCTCGACAACATAGTCTTACTCGGTTTTGTTCATGCACGTTTTTCAAAAAAGTAATGGCACAATATGCGTAATTCCATGGAAATTTACTCTGTTACCTGATCTTAAATTTGATTTACAGTAGAACAGCTCTGACATGAGCCCAATACCCAACGGTAACCCGGTTAAACCCTGTTAAGCGACATTTCGTTGTGTAACGTAATATATATATATATATATATAATTTTTTTTTCAAATGAGTTATCGGTTCATATGCTTCTGTGCATAGTTTATTGATTTGCTCGTTATAGCTCTTAAATAGCTAACATACATATTTGTGTGCTGACATAGCGGTTCACTCCCTAATCCTGGAAGCATGTGAGATTGGTTGGCGGTCACCATACTGGACAGGTGGAGTTTAGTCCGAGTAAGCCGGCTTACCCCACAGTACAAGACCACGCAAAAATAAAAATATCTATATTTCAGTAAAAAGCTTGAAGTTGCAGCTATATTTCAAAATTATTTCGTGAGTCAAATAGTTGATTAGATAGGAATGCTGGGACACACAACGGGTCCCTACATAATGCATCCAAAGGTGCTTATGGACCTCATCAACTTCGAAATACACAAACACACCCTGGCGTAGCATGACCATAAAGGGAATTTTTCCTAGAAACAAAAAATCATACAATTAAAGAGAATGTATACATTGTATGCAAGAATAATTACCCTCCTGACGAACAATTAAAAAAAAATGTAATATTAATAAATCAAAATCGGAAAACTAATAAAACGCGCCGACATCGTTAATTTAGCAAACGCGTTTATTACCGACATAGCGTTAAAACAATTAATCATATTCATACGACTGCTAGGTAGCTTTTTAGCGCGATAGCGTTTGCCTTTATAGGTCCTGGGTTCGGAACTCAGGGCAGCCACATTTTAGTTAATCTTTTCCTCGTTATTGTAGTTCAAAACTAATCCAAAACTGACAGTTTTTCCTGTACATTAATTTTATGACATTTTCAAAGCTTCAAACATATGTGAACGGCCTCTTATTAAAACCATATAAGGTTCGCGATAACAGTGGTTGTTGACTGCATAGAAATATGTTATCATTGTACTCAAGGACTAGAAAATGTAAGAGGGTTGTATACTGGAACAGTGTTTGCCGTCTGGCCTTTGTACGGCATTCTGGTTGATTGTCCAAGATATAACTCAATAATTATCAGAAATATACACATAATTGAAGAGAATATCGATATCAGGCGCAGTGCACACGAACCATAGCTCTTTATCTATAATTGCATTGTTTCTTAATTTTCATACTTAACAGTTTTCACTCATGTTAATACATACAATATATTATTAACCTCATTCCCTCTATGTCTTACTTATAAAAACTCATAAATAACAATAAGCAAAGCTCTACTTAAAAATGATATATTGTGTGATATTTTGTGCTATCTCGGGCACTTTCAAAAGTTTTGCACTGATATCACAGCGGTCAGTTTACATTCTAAAACGTTTCCTGGTGCAGCTAGTTTACCAATACAAAGGGCGCATGCTCACGGTTTAAACTGGCAACTGCCCTTTTTGATTCACAGGTACGAGTACATTTTCCGTAAGAATACTTTGAAGACAAATCCTTACACAAGTTCTAAACTTTAAGTGTATTTTTTATTCATTAAACGTTTATCTGTTTTGATTTCGTTCATACTCGCTTTAAAATGTTTTCTAAAAAATTGTGTTTATACATAAGATCGTGAACAATTTGTTAGATAAATAGCTTGTACATGGACTACACGCTTATGTCACACTGAGCCATTGTTAATTATGTTTATAATTTCTCTTTGTAGATTTTGAATTTTGCTAGTTTCTATGAGTATGTTTTATCGAATATGGTACGTTATTGTACTTGAATATAGTATAACGATTAGTTTTGTTTAAAAGATTGTAACCTTTAAGAAGACGCGGTTTAATGCCGAATTAGGACAACGCTGTGAAAATGTCCTTGACATAGCACTCTTGTGTTTATACAGTTTTTCTAAGCATATCTACTTAAATTTTGTTCCTTTGTACTTTTAAGTGGATCTGGGATCCCAAACAATGTCACATAGCTAATGAGCGAATAAGGATACTTGAATAATCCTTAGTATTTTACAAGTCTTTAAACTCCGCTCCCAACAATTCGTATGACACACGGTATTACAAATTTAAAATACCGCCAATCCGAACGTCATTCATCCATTAGGTCATATTAAAAAATATTATTTTATTTATGTGACATTTATCACCAAATGTCTTTAGAGATTTAAAAACATTAAACAACCGTAAAATAAATCATCCTTGGTCAGTTAAAAAAAACAAGCACCGAACCATATTGAGAGTCAATATATTTAAAACCATATTTAAACGCGTCACAATATTGTTTATTTTTATTAATCATCTTATTAAGAGATCAGTGTGTAACACGAACGTAAAACTATTATAAACTCAGTTAAAAAATGTTAAACTTTTCAAAAACGATTTGCTGATATTAAAATGTGATAAAAAGGAGTAAATTACATTCGCTATGATTAATTGCAATAGTGGTATGCTTTTCAAGCTCACCGACAAGATGCTTCCCAAAAAAAGGACAATCACTGTTTTGTGATACAAATAATAAACATTTGACTGGTTCCGCAACAAAATTCGTGATGTTAAATAGCTTTCATACAAACGGTTCAAATGTCATAAAAAATTGCTTTCTACAAACAATGACGACGTCTGTAAGCGACGAAGTCGAAACATTGACAATAAATGAATTTTCTCCAATTAAAAAAGTAAATTGTTGTTGTAGAAACCTGAACCGTAAATCTGTCAAATTACTTACTTTATTGGTCATGAAAGGTTCTGAAATCTTACAATAAGATATTTCAGCCAATAAATTTTAGAATTGTATGGTGATCGTGCACATCTATTCCGTTTGTTTCGAACAGCTTAATTTTCAATTATCCGACTTGCTATTTGGTTAGATATTTTCATTCTTCGCTCCGCCAGACCCAGTTTAATAACCTACATTTCATATATTATTGGCCTTATATACTGATCTGTAAAATAAGTTACATCAAAAGATAAAACTCGTATTGAAAAAATAAACTTAGATCAATACAGTGGAGTGCGGAATTATCTATTGATATAGATTTACATTGTTATGTTGTTCCATGGGCCCATATTTGGACATCTATTGCAGTATTCGCAATCGAGCCAAAGCCTTTGAAATTGTGCAAATAGATATCATCTGGTTTTGCCAGGATAACATACCACTTTATATGTATTAATGTAATTTATCGAAGTCCATGCGTAAAATGACTTTCATATAATGTTTAATGATTATCATGAGTTGAGCGTTTTTATGTCTTTCATATCATTTGTATGACTATCATAAGTTATATCAGAATTACGTCTTCGAAACATACCGATTTCTAATGAAATTAAGAACTTTTTAAGAATGCCTTATCATAACAATGTCAACTGCCTTCGAGTGCAGCTGTTTAGTAAAGAAAACTCTAGTAGCATTCCTGTAATGTCTACTTACGAATGATTTAATTAGATTTATTTCAGTCCATGCATTTAAAACACACACTTTTTTGGAATATTAATCTATTGAAAATGAAAAGTTTTATTGACCATAAGAAAGAACCATATCTCATATCAGCATTGCTATGAGTCGATTATAATATTTTGAATTCATATCGGAACAGATGCTTGTTTAATTTACTCGCTTTAACTGACTATAAACGTGCATGTTCACTGATACTGTATCTTATAATGTTAATTTGATTATTAAATGAAGTTTAATACCATGTTTAAACAAAGGTGTAAGTGATTCCCGTATATTCAAGGTTTTTCGCTCTAAAATAAAATGAAAGCTTCATCTCTTTCATAAAATAATTTGTACTTCAATGGCATCAGTTTTGTAAAATTGTCATACATTTTTAGCAATACAAGCATAACTAATTAATACATTTCCAGATAAATGCTATACTCTTTAATACATAAATACTCATATTGTGTGGCAAGCATGTGGTAACAAACTATATCAACTACAATCATTTTTATTTGTATTTATTCATTTCATGATATGAGCTTATTTAAACAAAGGAAATATTTTAGCACTGACATGCAACGAACATTCAATAAAACACCACAACGCACATTTATTTAAGAGAAAATATTAAAAACAAACAAACAATATATGCGTAATTGCTTCCAGCCTCGCCATGTATAAAATAACTACAACATAAATAAATACCAATAAGAATTTGTTTTTTAACTTTGTACACGGGTTCTTAAATAAATATTGCAAGAATATTATGTGAAAACCAAAACAAATATTCATTAAAACGGATGTGAAATTATACGCTCTTACCAAATGAAGTGTTAACAAGATCAAAGTTGCACTTACCAAATTTTTAGGTGAATAAATTGTCATTTTCAAGTTAAAACATGTACATGTACGGCGAATACAATATATAAGCATTACTTTGATATAATTTTGATTTTTACTTGAATAAATGCAATAGTAAGTGAAAGTTACGGGATTAGATTTAGTCTCTTCAACCACCAATACTGGGCATTGACCTCTTTACGCGGCGCTTACCGCATCTAAATCAAGTGTCGTGCTTTATTTTACGAGTGTTTGGTAACATACCTTAAGAACAGTATTGTGGTTAAAACAAAGAAGTATTAAAACCGAGTGTAAAAATACCATGATAAAAGAAATGAACGTATCCTTCGTCATAACTTCTAAATAATAATTTATTTTTTACTTGACCTTTACTAAAGATATTTTGAAAGACAATTATAATAAATAAACAGACCAACAGCGTCACGACAAAAACTACTGTATGGATGCACTACAAGTTTCAATATAAAGCGTAACGTCAGGTATAATCTAATTGACCAGTCGCCAGCAGGCAATCAAACTCACGAAATAATCAGATTTCGTTTATTGCGGCCACATGGTCTGACAAACAAAGACTGTCGGAGTAATGGATAACGCGTTTTATGAAAACACAACTTAGTTGGCGGAGCGATCTCGTATTTGGCGACTGGTCGATTGACATCACGCTTCGCTCCGCCCACTAAATCACATGGCTTAGCGGTTTGATAGACAAGCTAACACCAAAATGGCTTCCTTGCCTATAGACTGCATATAGATTTACGCGATATTCCTAATGAGTTTATGGACGTATTCACACCATATAACACTTGTAAAAGGGGTTTATGTCATTTAGTTATTCGGCAAATGCAAAAGTATACGTTTATAGAGAACATCAGCTATTTAAAACGGGTAAATCGGTACATTAAACACGCTCTCAAACGCTTACGCGCTTACCGAAATCGAACCTGTTATTACGTGTAATGGTGGTATTAGCAATAAATTAACACTTCTTCACCGGTATTTACCCTTGTTATTTACGAAAATATTAACGAAACATTCCTCCCCCCCCCCCTCCCGTGTATTTGAAACGAAATAGCGCTTTATAACTGGGAATTCGGTGAAGTTTTACGCGCTTTCTGACGCCGAGTGGGTACCTAATCATATAAAACATTGCTTATGGGACATTTATCAATCACTATAATTGAAAGTGCAAAACAACACAATCAGTTTGGTCATTGTCTGATATAAATTAGCGTTGTATGTAGGGGCGTTCGGTCAGGCTACTTAATAAAACTACCAGTATCAGACGCTCGCGCAGGTACCGACTTCCCCCAAGTTACCGCATTTATTGGTTATATCAGTAATAATAACTCTTATACAATGGCATTTATCGATACGTTTTTATTAAAATAGTAACATAAAATGGTTTTCACATGTTTCTGACACACACACAAACTCGATTTTTAACGGGGATTTCGTTAAGTTACACGAAGTGGGTAGCAATATTCTCTATTATTTTACATGCACTCGTGACATAATTCATTCTTAATAATGCTTAGTTATTGCTTATATGACATTTCCAGTTTTTGAAATAAATGAATGTTCTATAAAGGGGATCTCGGTAATTCTACAAATTGAAGCTTCCACTCGCTCTTGTCAAGACCGCATTTCCGCGTTGGAAATGGTAAAAATGTAATGCATCTAACTTATCTTTCTGAATACCAAATGTCAGAGATGTGATGATCAGATCGATAACATAAACTATTTAAATATGCTAGCATATACGATAAAAAGATATTGTAGTTGTCTTTGACAGTGTTGACATTCAGTTGTTCGTGGAGACGACCGCATGCATTTATCCATCTCTTACACTTGTTAAGATCTCTTTTCGGCTTTGGAAACAACATAAATTCAATGCAACCAACTAATCTTTCAAAATATCGATTGTCCAAGTTACATAATCCCCATTGACACCGTTTAACTATTTTTAATCTACGTTATTTTTAAAAGGAAAACAACAAAAAACTCGTTGAAATAAAAGTGAACCTATACATAGCTTGTCTAGGAAAATGGCGGACAGTTCGTTGCTAACTCGCGCGCCCGATTAATCGATCGCTGATTGGTAGATCGATTCTTAGATGAGGATTTGATTGACATGTCTATTGATATGTCCGGTCGTGACTGCTACCAAGAACTGGCATCAACCAATCATCTTGTAGGTAACAATTCCTAATCCCCTCTCTTATAGCTACACAACTGTCGTCGCAAAACAAATCAATCAGTTACAGAAGCATCCCTTGCTCCGAAATACTATTTTTAAACATCGGTCTTCACGAAATAATTGCCCTGACATTTCCTTGAATACGTGCCCGACATATGGCGCATTTTCTGAGAGCGCATGCGCATTTCTCGCATGTGACCATGTGGCCGCATGGTAGAAAAACTACGCATGCGGCACTGTCCATGCATACTTTGCACGTCATTTGTTGCTTTAGTGCATAATTTTCTTCCACGACGTCTTTAATATCTGGAAATGTGGAAAACATTTACTCGTTAACGGGACACTTATTAACATGGACTTATCAAATAATCAAATTAAATAATGTAAGTTTCCTCGCGTTTGTCGGAAATTTAAGTACAATATGTATACTGTGCACACATATCTAAATGGAAATACTTGCATATGTAAAGAATTGTTTACGTTGAGAAATAGGACAACACAATATAAAGATCTGATCACAGTAAAATCTCACCTATTACAGATGTACTCTTTGGCTTTGCATCATTTCTAGATTTATCGTTGTGTGTTCCCTTTATTTTCATTGACGTTTTTGTTTCGGTCGATGGTGAGATGTCTGTTTTCTCTGGGACGATGTTCTGCAGCAGATATTCTAGTACTTGATCGTGCATTATTGAAGTACCTAATAAAACATAACAACGTTTGATTAAGAATACATTTTATATAATGAATATTGCATACACTTGTTTCAGAATTCACTCCTAAATATTCTGACTTCTTGTATAAATAGGCGGCTTCTATTCACCATTTAGCCTCAATAAATATCTTTGTAATGTTTAAATATCAAAAATATACAAAACATGCGTTAAAGCTTACCCTCAATTTCATTCTTTGTGACCTTCCTAAGTGCCAATAGTACAAGATCCCGCCCAAAGCCCATTTCAATAAATGTTGTTATCAAGGCTCTGTCACTGTCGTCTTTAAATGTTCGTTGCCGTGGTAATTCGTACGACGTCACGTTGTTATTTGTAGCGGTACCATTTACCGAAGACTGCGCCCCTCTGTTAACATTCTATAAAAAAATATTTTAATTACACGTGTTTTTAAAAAAAATGAAAAATACGTGTAGAAAATCCCACAAACTGAGCTCTTATATTAGAATTCCAAAAGTTAGCTTTCAATCCTTGCATGCAGGTAAGAAGTTTTAGATATTATTCCAAAATAACAATTCTCTATGGTCATTAATTAAAATACATAATCGGACATTATTTGCCAACCTAATTTATTTGCAATGAGAAACATAAAGGCCGTTTAATAATTGAACTAATGCTTCCCATACATGAGAAACGTGTCTCTCTTGCTCAGTAACATCGAGTCGTGTCCTCATCGCCTGAACCATGTCAATGAACTCTTGACCTTTGCACTGCATAACGTACTGACAACTTGGGAACCAATATGCATGCTCGGCCCACGGATCGTCATTTACCTCCCAGTTTTTTAGACCCCCGCCACATTGGAAGCATCGCACTTCATCTCCAGAACCTGAAAATATACAAATGTGATCGAAATGGAAGAAATAGTGGCAACTAGTTATTCGATAGGTTTCGAAATATTTACAAAATTACTGATAGTGAACTGTTCGCATATGAAGTGAGTTTCATTTTGTTTGTGTATATCAATTATTCTTTTGTTTGGAAGCAGTTTTATCATTGAAGTGTTAAATCTCGACAGTGAGTGATTTGTTAATTAAGTTCCATCTATTATATTCAACGTGTTCGTTGTCCTATTCCGAAACAATCACAGAGCCATGTTTGATGATAACAACGCTCTTATCCATAATAATTTACATCGTTAAGTCTTTCCGTATGTTTTTGCTATCATTTCGTCGATGCTAAAAAATTTAAGCGAAGAATTAAAAAAAATCACGATATTCGCAACGCGGTTTGGAAACTTCGTTTTTATGACAAAATATAACAACATATTTTTGTAATAAAAACACAAATATGTAATAATATTCAATAGTCAAAGCACTGAATAAACAGCTCGCTACTAGGAGAATCTGACGACGAATGAAATATGATTAATGACTTCCTGAAGACTATTTGTCTTGAAATTAAAGATTTTTTCTTTCATAGTAACTAACCTGTGTAATATAGTCCAGCGTCTACGAGACTGCCTGTTGACACTAAAGCTGTCCGTCTCCAGCACAAGAACGATGAAGTTCTTTCAGATTTGCTCCAGTATTTCGGATATTTTGCATTTTCTGCTAAAAACAAACAGTCATCTCTATGCTTTGTTTGTTGTCCTCCTGTGGCTGTTTCCAATGAAAGTTGTGTATATGTTGTTTCCGTGTTGGATGCGTCCTGATTACTCGCAAATTTAGACAGTCTATCAGTTTGCTCAATGAGCTCTTCTGAACATGCCTCTGCTCCAGCAATGCTGTTTGATTCTAAAGATTCGCCACCTCTATGCATACGCCGTTCACAACAGCCTGCTAACTTGTGGAATGGAATGTTAACAGTATCTTTACCGGATATAAATCTGCAGTCGGGTGAAAGCTTGCGGTGAGTTTCCTCTATGGATTCCCTCTCGTTCCATCGCTTAACTTCTACCCCACATACAAAACAAATACACAGTCTTTTTTCAAGGTTATAGTAAAATCCTTTTAAAGCAAGTCGCGAGGTTGAATAGCTTATAGATTCCATTTTATCCTCGTACTTTTCAAATGAAGCGTAACGGTCATACTCACGAACCATTGCTTTGTTGTGAATGTGGTCTATTAAAGCTTCCTTTTCTTCTTTTGCGTCAAGCGTTTCAGATGAAGTATCGTCTTGTCGAAGGTTCAAATTGTGTTCCCTAACGACAAGGTGGATCATTGTCCTTGTCATGAAAGGTATTATTTTTCATCGGTGAATGTACAGGGAAGCACATGGAAGCTTCTAATCTTGGAGAAATATAATCGTAAAACATTGCTCTTGTTAAAGATGCGAAACCATAGCTACTCTTTTGTTTCAGACCAACTCTATCCTGCATACCGATCTGACGATTATCACTTTTTGAAACAATACTGAATCCCAAAACAAGCAAACATAACAAGAGATTTCTAAACATCGATTTATTTGACATTTTCAAATAGTGTCGAATCCCTTGTAAATAGCCTATCAATCTGAGAGTCGTACTTTTCACTTGCTGAGACTCCTCATCCGCTTGTCTTGTTATCTTCTTACCTTTCAAGTCGAAAGGATCTTGGTGTGGTCTTGTCTGTTTGTTATCATTACGTCAATTTCATAATAAACTTTCCGGTATTATATTTCAACAGATGGATGGGGCCCAAAGAATTTCCGGATCTAAAACAGGTTTCAGTAGTACAACAAATTTGCATTCAAAATTTCGTTCCTATTCCCGAATTTAAAAATCATTTTTTTCCTTAAAATGCAGTTTTTTCTCACATTATTTTTGCAATTACGGAACTATTACTCACATTTTATTTGCTTTAAAATATAAAGCTATCAATTCAGAAAAATACAAACAAAATGTACATAGGGCAATGAATAGTTGTTTCAATCTGTCGGCATATACTTTTAACTCCACGTTTTAGAAAGAGTGTATGAATAACGCTATCTTATGCACACATTATCGAACAAATACGTCCTAGTTATATGAACGAAACTTATATGTACCTGTAAATAGCAGGTAGGCACTTACAAATAACTTATAAGATTATCTTAATACATGTTACATTAGATCATTTGTTCATTTCTTGTTGTTTACTAATTTCCTTACGTTTGTTGGGTTTTTTTCGGCACAAGGGTCTAAGCGGATTTCTGTGCAAGATTTCTTGAGATTGCCATTAACTAATAAGAATACCAAGAATATCTTTTACATACACTCAAGCAGTGAACATAAAAGTATCGTGATTGTATGTTATAATCTGATGTTATTAGTGTCCGTTTATTATCACGCCCGGTAAACCAACTTATGAATCCCCAATAGGGATACGCTTAAAATCATAAGTTGTACTTCCGGGGATACATAAATTGACAGGAAAACTGCCAAAATGGTGCTTCAAAAGGTGAGTTGATTTGATTTTTCACATATATGCTCTACGTGGCGACCTTTTCTACCAAAAAGCTCAATGCTATTCGACCGCACACACATTATTTATGGTAAATTTGTACTAAATGTAGATTATTCTTCTGAATTCGTCCCGAAGTAACTTAAATATGGCTTATCTGCACGCATCATAATGATTTTCGCGCAATAAGCTCTCTATTGCCTTCAGTATAGCCCAGTAGGGGCTATATAATTTTTTATTAATGTTTTCGTACAACTTCTTTTTACATTTAATATATACGTTAACATAGTTTCTTCAAAATTGTATTGTGTTTGTGTTTTATTTCTGAATTAGCTCAGTATGAATACTCTGCTTATAATATCAATGACACTTAATGTCTATTAAGTATTAGTGCTGCAACAATATACCGGTATATCGGTATATATCGCAATACGCAATCCGCATATTGTATTGCGATACGATTTTCGTCATACCGGTACGAAAATTTTACAAACATGCGTCTACATTTCGTTCAGAAAAGCCATCCAAAATAATGATATCAAGGTAAACAAAACAAAGCGGTATTTTGTAAAAATAAATTGTTACGTACAAATGGCATTCTAAAAAGTCTATTATACAGAGTAGCGTTGTTACATGGGAGCATTCATTCTATGCTTTTAAACGAATTTTCGTTGAATTAATTACGCACAACTAAATGTTTCTTTCGATTCTGAAATGAGCATTATTAAATTTGTAATCCGAATTTCGGAAACATGCTTCCGAAATGTAATGCTAACGCGACAATAAAAAAAGTGCTTTATTCTTTTTCTCAATAAAAAGCGAAAGCGCGCAAAAATTATACAGACATGTAGAACGTCGCGTGCAAAGTGTGCGTGTATTTGTGTTGTATAAAACGGGAACATCACGTCAGGCGATTTACGCGTGTTCAGTGGGGAAAAAAAACGCCCGATTGGAAGTTATTTCATCACATCTTTAAATAGTAACAAATGCCAAAATGTATTTGATATGTAAGAAAATTGGTGAATGTTTGTGTTTTGTGTTATTCTTGAGCATTTTTATAGTAAACATTTACCAGAATTTGCTTTAAAACTGGAATATACGGGATTATCGGGTAATTGGCAAGTCATAATTTTGGTACAAGTAAGCAATATATTGCGATATATTGCAATACGGGTTTTTGAGCTGACAATATATCGCAATACGCTTTTTGGCGTATTGTTGCAGCACTATTAAGTATATTATATGGTCCGAGAAATCATGTTACAAATCATCTTGGTCATTAAGTTCTTTATATAAGGCATAATATCTTAATATAAATTTCAACGCTGTTTGCGTTTTTAAAGACATGTCTTGTTTAAAATTAACAAATAATAATTGTAGATATTACCGTTCAATAGGAATCGTAAAGTCCATGTCACCCGAACGTCCGTTTTCAATCGATTCCTTTAAAAATAAAATGCACAAAAGTAACAAGCAAACTACCTTGCTGTTCATGCTACCTTTAAGGGTGGATTGCTTATGTTAAATAAACAGAAATTTTATGGATGAACGTTTCTGCACTGAAAACAAATAATGGGAAAACCAATTGGTTCATCTTTGGGATCCCAAATACTCTTATATAAAAATATCTTATGGGAATCTAAAGTTAAGAAACGTTAAGCCAATAAACAATGTTGCCTACTTATAACAACATGTCACGCCAACGACGAGATTCAAGAATGTGTCAAGAAACAACAAAAAACTACTTAACTTGTAATATACAAAGATTAAGTTTTGTTAATTTGAAGTACCGTTTTGTTCTACTCGCCGCAAAAAGAATATTTGTGATCTGTGGATAGTGGGGTCTATGAGCGGTTATTTTACTCGCGATCAAAATGAGAACAGAACAGAATAATACGTTATTACACAAAGGTATGCATTACACTTCAATTATTGATACTTTGGTCTGCGTATTTGATGTTTTGTTTACAAATCTTCAAGACTGTTTGCTCGCTGAAATAAAGTGTTAAGAACTATCATTGTATGAAGATTATCCCTTTAAGCTGAAACCTTGTCCAGATTTTAAGTCTTATCCAATCATATTATCTTTATAAGAATTTAATAGTTAAACTCATTTAATAGTTTAATTAGTAATTTTCGTCATCAACGATTCAACTGATACCGTCTGACACAAGTTTTCATAAATTAAAAAAGCGAGATTGAAAGTAATTTAATTACAAAACAACATTCGACCATAGTGTCGACCTGTAGTAGAGAGAAACAACAACACGCTTCACATATCAAGTACATTTCACATAATCTTAAATTTTAAACGGGTAACAAAGATACAAAATTATTTAAAATATTGCTATGAGTGAAAAATAACGAAAATAATCGGACTCATAAAAAAAAGACACGATAATGACCATTATGAATTGTTTATTTCTTCTCTATGTGCATTTAACCAGGATAATTGCATACATAGTCTATCATACAGTTGCAAATCCATTTAATTAAATGTGCTTTCAATGATAGTTCGGTGGTTCGAGCCCTGTTGAGGGTTACTCTTTTTTATTTTATTTTTTTATTTTATTCTTGATTTTTTACTGGAGCTTTTAGATCCCATGTTTGCATTTATCAATATAAAGCATTTAATGACAAACTTCAATAATGCCAAAATCTATGAAAAGGCCCCTTAAATAATGGAGCATTCAAACACATTCAATAGTGTTAAAGATTTTGGACTTAAAACAATATTGAAACTTTGCCATATGGGCAAACGTAATTGCTCATTAAAATTATGTACCATATATTTACTCATCTTGATAAAGCATTTCACGAGTACGCCCACATAAACACTTGAATTGCTACTATTAAAATAGAATACTAGAGATCTAAGATCTTTGCGAAACATCCCGATTTATAGTACATGTATGCACAAAAGTAAAACGAAGAATAAATGCCATCTACGTTCATAAATTGTTCTTAATTTATAATTGAGTTTTATATAGTTTACATATTGAAACGAGTTCTTCGCAGGACTGGCAAGTATCTGATACTACACGGCAGGGATATATATTTTAAATCGCCTTAACATGCAAACGTATTTCTTTACAATATATTTAGTGTATTAGACTCTTGAAGGGTATAGTCAATATTGCGCACCGAAGACAGTGATGTGATCGCTGGCCGAAGGCCGATGTTGACATTAATCTTCGATGGGGGGCAATATTTACCATACCCCGAAATATGCATTTGATAGTTATAATTAGTATACCTAACAAAAAACTGATATTTTAACAATACCACAGTAATATGTGCAGATTTTATATGAAAATCGTTCGTTCATGGACGTAGATTTTTATCAAGTAATTTTAATAAGCGTCTATATATTATTATCTCATTTGGATTATTCTGAAAACCGTGTTTCTATTTTTAGACCCGTGTGTTGGGTGTATATACCGAAGTCAAAACCCATTAAGTACACATAATAAAACGGTAAAAAAGCATTCTGTACTTTCGAATACTTGACATGACGTATACAGCTATATTTGGATGTATCATATTACAAGATTGCGTGTTATTCTATTAAAGGTTTATTTAAGAATTGAATAGCATTTTTCTGCATTTCATCGATGTATGAACTGTCGGGAAAATTACGCCTAATTTGCATAAACGCCGACGGCGTTTTATGAATTAATTAGGTGTATTTTTCCCGACAGTTCATACACCGATGAAATGCAGAAAAAAATGCTATTCAATTCTTATAATTACAACACAAAATGATCTTAAAGCTGAAATTCCATCGTGGTAAGGGTCATAATAGTCCTTTTTAATCTAGCGTATGAATCTATTTTCAGTCTCGGTGTCATCTCCGTCAAACGGGTATATCGTTGAAGTTCGCGCAAAAAATATAACGTGCTTTCGCTATTGACCAATAAAAAACAGCGCCATTAAATTTTGCGCAAAACATGGCGTCATTTTGGCAACTAGTTTATGACCAGAATGTAGCGCCATGAATATTCATGTTTAAATTTGCATACGAAGTGGGTTAATCGGAAAATACAAAAACCGGTCACGTGAACAAATTATCCAATCAGAATGCAGCATTCATATGGATGTGACAGAAGTTGTAATTATTAGTGTGTGAATTCTGTCATATGTCAAGTGTGCATTCACCCACGAAACCTCGCCAAAACATTATCATTAATTGTTCCTGTCCAAGATTCAAGATTCGCATTAGTCATTCAAATATAACTTTTTTTAATTTGAATTAATTGACCGCTTTTGCATTTGCCAAGACCATCTAGTGGATGCAATCCATAAACGTGATCGACACATCGCAAAACTGTTTTTCTTTATTTAAAAAAGTGCACTAGTGTATTATGAAATGTGTGTGAAATAATCTAAATAATGCCATGCTCATTCAATTCTATCTTTTTATTTTCTATATGGTTCTATGATCGTAAAATTATAAATTTTTGTGGATAAGCCTTTTCGTCAATTTACTTCATTTGCCAACGTCTGAAAAAAAATGGATATACACATTCATGGATTGTGTTCCCTTAAGCCTGCAACCCACACCACTTCAGACCTATATGTAGCTATTTATAGTGTTGGTTTAAATCAGTAATACACTGTGCGTACTTATTTCTTACAAAACGTTTGTTTCGTGCGACAAAGAATGTATCAATATAGTGCTGATTCAAAGTATGTATTATACATGTATATTTAGAATAAACAACGCAATAACTGTTTATTTTTTTAATCACAGGGAAAAGTCTCGACTTTTTTACTATATACTATATATACTAACAAGGGATACAACTAATTTTTTTCAACTTTCCAATGAAAGCTATTAAAATAACAAAAACGATGTATCTTCTTTGTTAATGTAAGCTTAATCACCGAAAAAAAGACGAACTGTTACGTAATATTTGATGTTTTTTCATAAAAAAAAACTGACATTTTGCAAAAGGCAATTGGCAAAAGCTATCAAAATCGACACGGGTTTGCAACACAAGGTAAACAAGCAATACCCCTGTAAAACATCGATAGGCGGCTATTTGTGTCATTTATACCATATGCACTTACAAAGTAGCAACCTTGTGAACAGATCGTGCGCGTGTTATTCATGACTAATTGATTTAAACTATATATTTATAATAATTCACATCAACTTCAGTAATATTTTCAAAAGTCGGCAGTAGTTGTTGTTGTTATTTACAATGATCTTCCATACCCGGCATGTATGTAGTTGTCATACGTAAAGCCGGGAAGAAATATAGTCCTGTGGCGTTTTTACAACAATGGCGATTGTATCTGTGCAAAATAAAAGAGACAAAAATATGTTTTAAATCCAGATGAAATAATAGTCAATGGTAAGATAAAGTAGTACGCCTGCGAAATAATTCAATGTTTTTTTTTCCAAATACCATCGGAAATCACACGCAATCTTATGTCTTAATGTTTTTCCTCGGGTGAAATTCAGAAAAAAATAATTGTTGCAAACCCGTGTCGACTGAATTTGTGGCTAGTTGTATTATAAATAGTATATAGTAAAAAATCGAGACTTTTCCCTGTGTTTTTAATAAGTGGGGACAAATTTCTATGCACTTGAATTGTATCGTCAAAGGGGGTAGTCAACGTGTCGTGTTAGTTTGTTTTTGTTACTTAAAGATATGCATTTCATGCGGTATTTTAATATAGTAAAAACAAAGTGAAACTTCATTAGCATCATAGAATAGAAATCTTTATATAGCCCCTGGAACTTTATTTTTGGCGATGAACCAATGCCTAAAATACAGTCTTCCTCACCGTCTTCCTCACTAAACAAAGAACACATGAACCACAAAACAAACATGAATAAACCTAAGATCACCGTCTAGGAATGTTTCAAACAAAATGGAATTTTAAACCGGTTTTACCTCAGTTTCTTACCTCAGACTTGGCCCAACATTATTCACACAACGTGACAAAATCAAATTAAGTTCACATTACTACAATTGGAATCGAATAGCATTAAAGGGATATTTCACGTTTTGGTGAATTGACAAAATTGAAAAAAGTTGTTTCAGATTCGCAAATTTTCGTTTTAGTTAGGTAACCTTTTAGTGAGGAAACAGTAATACTGAACATTTACCATGGTCTTATATAGCCATTATATGCATCTTTTGACGATTTAAAAACCTGAAAATTATAAAGCGTTTCAACGCGAAACGACTGAATAATTTGGAGAGTTCTGTTGTTGTCGTTTAATTTTGTAAAACTACGAAGATTTCTTATATAAAGTATAAAATACGTCTGTCATATATACTTGGCAGGATGGCCGAGCGGTCTTATTGGTTTTAACTCAAGGTTTCCTGGGGTCACTGGTTCGAGCTCTGCTGCGGACTACTTTTTTCCCTTTTTTAAATTTTATTCTTGATTTTTTTACTTGAGCTTTTTAGATCCAATGTTTACATTTATCAGTACAAAGCATTTAATGACAAACTTCAAAACATGCCAAAATCTGTGAAAATGCTCCTTTAAAAAATAATGCATTTTAATTTAATTACATGCAATTACACAACTCAAAAGTGTTAACCAGCCCAACAAAACTGGTACTTTCTGGAGCACGATTTAAAAAAAGTATCAATTATATATCGTCTTTGAAATACTAAATTTATAGACAAATCATCAATATTCAGATTGTCCAAGACGTAAACAGAAACATTAAGAACTCAGAAAATGCAGATCCTCTTAACTCTTCTTAGTAATTTATTTTATTAACGATGGATTACCTCCCGCGTAGTTTTCTGCAAATTTAAGATTCATTTATAAGATCAAGCGCTGAAGGCACTGAATTTGTTCGCTGTTGTATAATCTTAGACGCAACTCAGTTGTCAAAATTATGTTATAGCTTTTTATATCGCAAGTTTGAAATGACCACAGCCCATTCAAATCAAGATGTGTTGTTGATTTTTTCAAATCATTAATAAAAAAGATAATTTAAGCTTCATTTTGAAATCAGGGCTTAATGCATATGCTTTAATTGTCATCCCAGTACCAGAAACTCTCTTTATACGAAAAACACCACATAATCAGAAAGTGTCGTCCTTGATTAGCCTGTGCGCATTGCACATGCTAATCAGTGTGCACAGGCTAATCTTATTTGACATGCAGTAAGCCCCGTTTTTCCTAAAAGCAGCCAATATGTACAGATTTCAATGATAAACACTAGACTGGCAAACGTTGTCTTACAAGCGGTTAAATACTTTTGAATACATACACACTATGTAGTGTACAAGTGGGAATTATAAACAGGCAGATGCGGTGGTTAGAGCAGACGCTCCTAGCATTCGTCGTCTGCTTAATTTTACTGCAGTTATCCATACAGGCAGTTATTACGGTTCCTAGCGTACTTGACGCAGACTGACATGCAAAATTGCCTCTACATTATTTGTGAGCTAACGCTCACAAATAAAAACTAGTTCATAAGCTAAGAAACATAACTCTAATTAAAACAATAAGCCAGATACCAGTAGATAAACTCCCTAGAACCGTATCTATATTATAGAACAAAACAGAAAGTTTATTCGTATAACTGGAACAAGTCTAGTTCATCGTTCTAAATACAACAAGAGCATCGCATAACGGGTGCCACGCCCGGCTGCGAAAGCTTGTCAGAAATTTTTTTAAGAGGTCACAGTTACCTTGACCTTTGACCTAGTGACCCAAAATGGGTGTGGCGTGTAGAACTCATCAAGGTGCATCTACATATGAAGTTTCAAAGTTGTAGGTGGAAGCACTTTGATTTTAGAGGCAATGTTAAGGTTTTTGTTAAAGTTTTATTTTAGAGGTCACATTGACCTTGACCTTTGACCTAGTTACCCAAAAATGGGTGTGGCATGTAGAACTTATCAAGGTGCAACTACATTTGAAGTTTCAAAGTTGTAGGTGGAAGCACTTTGATTTTAGAGCCTATGTTAAAGTTTGATATAAGAGGTCACAGTGACCTAGACCTTTGACCTAGTGACCCAAAAATGGGTGTGGCGTGTAGAACTCATCAAGGTGCATCTACATATGAAGTTTCAAAGTTGTAGGTGGAAGCACTTTGATTTTAGAGCCAATGTTAAGGTTTTAGCACGACGCCTACGGCGGACGGCGGACGTCGGACGGCGGACGAGCTGGCTATGACAATAGCTCGGGTTTTCTCCGAAAACAGCCTCGCTAAAAATGACAATATGTATGCATGAAGCACATACATAGCAAAGCGAAAGTAACAAAATTAGTATATAAAATGTGTTAAATAAGGCGGATAAGGCCATTATATTACTAAAAGTTTGCATTCAAAGCTTAGTTCTCAATTTAAAATCAGTTTTACAATATTTCGCGAGATTCATTAGTGTTAATATTTGTTAACAAAAAA
Source organism: Dreissena polymorpha (assembly GCF_020536995.1). Taxonomy (NCBI): domain Eukaryota; kingdom Metazoa; phylum Mollusca; class Bivalvia; order Myida; family Dreissenidae; genus Dreissena; species Dreissena polymorpha. Next base: position 59,698,599 of record NC_068366.1, on the reverse strand, counting down.
GATAAATGTATGCATACTAGGTCGGTTATAATAAAAATTGTCGATATACAGTTTTCTAATATTGGTATAAACAGAGGGGGTAATCACGTGATAGTCAAGATGGCGACGTCCATGCCGAGACAGGTATATTTCGCCGTTTTATACCCTTTATTACTTTCGTTTATTTTTGGAAATGACGCTCACTTTCCAGTCATATCAGTAAAACGGTAATAAGCGTTAATTTCGTATTTAAATTCGCTTTATATCTCGACTTAACGCCCCGCAAATTTTCTTAGTGGAGCCCGAATTAGGTCATCCCGTTAAGAAATTTCGCACCGAGTAAAGTCTAGATATAGAGCGAATATTACTATGAAATAAAAGCTAGTAACTTTCTTGCTAATATGGCTGGAAAGTGAGCGGAATTAAAAATAACAAAACAAGTAGTAAAGGGTATAAAACGGCGAAAAATACCTGCCTCGGCATGGACGTCGCCATCTTGTTTGTCACGTGATTACCCCCTCTGTATAAAGAGGACATACAATTACAAAATGATATTCGTCCTCGATATCATAAGAACTACATATGCTTCATTTACGTTCGTTTTTAGGAATATTTACATGTCACCCAGATTTAATTTTTAATATTTGTGACGAAAGTCTAAATTTTGATATTTGTTGTTTTTATTATTAAATTAAAGTTTTGAATTATGTTAAGGTAATCAGAAAATTCAAATCGATGTTTCAACTCTTTGTATAATGTCAATGAACTTTTAACATTTATATCATTTCGCCACAAACCTATGACAAATCAATAAGTCTAGTTATAAATATAGGGATAAAAACATATGAATGCAATATATACATCCAAACATCTACAAAAACCAGTATTTTGAAGCAAGTCTCGTACTTTGGTTATCCAATCGTTTCACCGCATTATATTTTCAGCACCGTTTCTCATATAACATTGTGTACTGTATATTATACAATTAGTCTGTTTAACAGCATACGATTTTATAAAATATGTTATCATTCGTACATAACGATTTATATATAAGGGGTATAACCCAAGTTATACTGCTGCATTAGGAGTACTCATTTTGAAACAAATTATATCTATTCGTTTCAAAAATCGTCTATGAACTATTTCAATATCCTCAGCATTTGAGAAACCCCAAAACTCGCACGCAAAACACAGTATTGAAGTAAGATACGATTCAAACAGATTTAACATTATTTTAACAAGAACATTCATGTCTTTTGTGATTTAAAAAGGCGACCGCAAAGCCTTTAAGCCTTTATCTGATAACGTTTGAGTAGTCCGTATAAATGAACTACCACTTGATAGTACAAAGCCTATATAATTTAATGATTGCACCATTTTTATTTGCTCATTATTATAAAAAAAGCACATTCTGCGAATTATATCCACCCGTTTTATATATGACTAATTTTGTTTTTTCTACGTTTACTTTCAGCTTCCATCGATCACAATATAGATTACCGAAAGATTTGTGCAATCCTAATGGTGTTTCGGAAAAAAATAATTACAGCATCATCTGCAAACAATAATAAATAAATATATAGTTGGTCTAACTTTATCGTGTTTTCATTGTTATTACTTACAAAAGGTTCGATGTCATTAGCAAAAAGAGAAAAGTATACGCGAGATTGTCTCCCCTTGAAGTAATCCAACTTCGTAATTAAAGAAATCCTACAACTTCCCCATATTATATGTTTTACACATTATTTTCCTTCATCAAACATCGACCGAATAATGTTGAGAAATTATACAGTTAATGGCACACTTAATAAGCTTGTACCATAGTCCGTTTCGATATATTGAATCATAACATTTCATTTGGTCAATATAGCAACAGCATAGTTTCTGTTTACTATTAAGTTGTTTATCTTTGAAGGCCTTCATGAGAAAAATAGCATCCACTGTGTTATAATAAGATTTGAATCCGAATTGTGCGTCTGTGGGCTTATCGTTTAGAAAAGCCAACATTTTACGTCGTTCGTTTATTACGACTATAATTGTAAACAATTTGGCAAAACAACTCACCAAAGTTATACCTCAATTGTTGTTTGGGTCATATAAGCCACCTTTTTTGAAAGTAGGTATAACTAATCCTTTTAAAGAAATACGGTGTTTTACCTTAAATTGGACCTGATTTATACTCATGCACATTTAATAATGTAATTTCCAAAACATAAACAAAACACGAATTTTATTATCTATGTGTTTATCTTGAAGTGGTATTTTACAGTATAAAGACGCCGCATATATAACTATACATACATATGCAAACTTTAAACTTGCTCATGTGTATCGTTGGTATCGGTTTGTGTCATCTAAGTAATTAACACTTAATTGATGGTACCATTCAAATATCGTTCATTCCATTTCTTAAACAACCTTTGGTTTCGATACTGTTTTGGTTTAATATTGAACAAATTTAACGTTGAAATTATAATGCATATACTCATATTTACACATAACACTAGAATATAATATATTACTCTTAATGTAATGAATGCAGGTCGTTGTGTGTATGTTTTTACCAAATGTACACGATATGTTGAATTCGCATCTTCCGTTGCTTTGTTAATGTATGTTGAAATAAGTAAGATTTACGCATTTTTTCATCACATGCACATTGAACATATAATATCTTACATTACATTAAATGTGATATATTATAATATAACGAAACAAATTATTGATTGTGGCTTATATCGCAACCTCCGTGTCAATAGTCCAGGGTATTGGGCGAGTGACGGTTGCATTGTTCGAGCTTCAAATGATACGATTACTGTCTGCGAATGTGACCATCTCACAAACTTCGCTGCCCTCATGAGTCCTTTTGTTGAGGTATGATCAAACATACAAGCTAGATTCTTTGGACACTGAATATCGTCTGTTATTGGATACTTTATTAAACTCAATAACAACGCTTTTTTTAAAGGAAACTTAAACCTGTGTAAAAATCATTTTAAATGCATCGAACACAATAAAACCAGCTTAATTTGCCAATAAATAACATTAGAAAGGACGTTGTTTGTGTGATGTGGAGACACTAGGAAACAACCTTTACATCTTCAAACATATTCACATTAACGTGAATTTGTTCCGTGATTGAAGGTACGTTTGTTTCAAGATATCGTAGAATATTCATCGAACTTTAAGCTAGAGACATGTTCTGCAGCTCCTCATTTCGAGATTCAAAACAATGTTTGTAAATAAACCTGTTCCACAAAAGCAAAACAATATTTGGTACTTATATAATGCATTCGTGGCAAGTGAACATTCAACATATAAATATATAAATTAAATATTTCCCAAATTACTATAACTTATTTATAATACATGAAAGCGCCTCAGAACGATAAAGGTGTTACAAGTACAGTTTATTAAATATCTAATACAAATATCGTTTTAAAGTATGTTTATTAATTTTGGGTTTAACATATTGTGTGTTTATATAATTCAAATGCATTTATTCATTATTTGGGATCGCACACACTTCTATGTACAGAGTTATTCACACACGATATGATACAAACGCAATCTGAATTGCAAGGATTTAAACATTCATTTGTGGTATACAAACCGCTATAATTGTTTAAGTAATCTATATGTAGTATGAGTCATTATTAACATGTATTATTATTAAGATTATTATTATTATTATTATTATGGAAAACCTGAATCCTGAATTGTTATTGAGCTTAAGGAGCCGATTAATTTTGCAGGCACATATCAAGTCCAAGGCCTTACGTCTAGTGTCGATTGTTGGCCTTTCTTTATCAACGTTTTGCCTACTTCTGACGATTATTTTTTTTTCAAAGCTTTGGAGGTTTGTATTTGCAAGAGTTTACGATAATTTATCGAATATTGAATGTTAATATAGTTCGCTAGTATAATAATATTTTGATTTTCAGTGCCATGTTGTTTGACGGTTCATACATACATTGTAACGACCGTTTAAAATCCCATAAACACTCAAAATCAACGAATATTTCGTACAATATTTCGATAAATAAGTTTAACACATACAAAATCAATGTGTCTTATAGCAATGACCAGAATTTAAACGCGAGATGTGGTCTAGTACCACCATTTTATTAATAAACAAAATGCTCTTTTTTGTTTTTGAGGGACAATACATTCAACACATATTATGTACGATGAAAGTGTTCGTATGTCGTATCAATAATCAGATATCGTTGCGAGGAATTAAAATGTAATATATTGTGCCACACAAAAAACGAGAAAATCAACATGTATTTTACCATACCACATCTAGCGTTGCAATTTTTGGCTATTGATATAAGGAACACTGTTGTTTCATGCTTTAACTTTGTTTAACGAAATACTTTGCGAAATATTCGTTGATTATGACTATTAATAATACTTATAAAATGGCATTTAAAAAAGAACACTGTTTGTTAAAGTAAAGTTTCAAAGTATGTCAATCGTAATAGCAACTTCTTTGTTTTATTTTTTCTCAAGAAGAATTTGCAATGTCCGTTTAGTCTACACATTATTACTCTACGCGCTGGAGACAAGGTCATGGTTTCAAAACCTTATTTCCGAAATAAAACGAAGTATTTTTGTAAAACAATCTAGTCAATATCACAAATCATGTCGTTACGTTTCCGCAAACTAAAACAATTATCAAGTCGGAAATAACGCTTAAGAAATATACTGAGATTTTAAAATAAGATAAGCGATATATCAAACACTTATGCGCCTAAATCGTCAAAAAGTTTTGTATGTGCTGTTAAAGGGGTCTTTTCACAGATTTTGGCATGTTGTGTAGTTTTTCATTAAAGGCTTTATATTGATAAATGTAAACATTGGATCTTAAAATCCCAAGTAAAGAATCAAGAAAAAACAAATGGATACGGCGATGATCATTAGTATGTTTATCATGCTCACATATATACCGACATAGTTATTATATATTTACCTTTTAATAGCCTTATTCGGTGAAAAAAGCAGTAGTTTGCAAAATCTAGTAATATAATTAACCATAATCGAATCTAGCAATACACGAATCTGTTACTTTTTTAAATAGTAATCTTACGTGCCTCGTTATATAATACAGTGATGTTTTAAGACCTATATGAACAATGCAGTTTCTTTCAGCTGCTGGCTGTCTCTATCTGGTTGACTCAGATGGGCATTTGTTGGACCAGCCTTACTCGTGATACTGGTAATTAATTGTTTACTGATGAATATCTAACTTAGATTCAAGGAAGATGAAAATGAAATCTGAAAAAAAGGAATCAACGTGCATGAATTTATTAATAACAAAGATGCAGTACATCTACAAGCTGTATTTGTGTGTCGTACAGGAAAAAATAATAGTTTCGATTCATACATGTATACGTATGTTGTGTTGTTTTCTTCTCTTTCAGTTCAACGTCATTCTTTTGATTCTGCTGTTCAAGAAAATGTTTGCTCTAAAAGCCATGGTAGACAAGCCAATTAAAGACAAGATCAAGTAAGATAATTACACATATCGTTGTTATAAAAGTTAAGTGCACCACGTGTAAAATAGCCCAACTCCGCAAATCAATTACAATATCCAGAACTGGTTTCATTATAAAATACAACCTGCCAAAAATACAAAACTAGCATCAACATAGAAATCAGAGAATTAATTACGATGTATGGAGAAAAAAAACACACGATAGCATGCGATGCAAGCAGAGTAAATCAAGCAATTACACTACGTTCGTACTAATCGGACAGTAAATTGTTTAGTCCATTTGTACAAAGCCCTTTCGACTATATGTGTCTGTAACCTTCAATATGCTTTTCGGTTAAAGAACCTTTATATTTATTCATTGGAACTTTTTCAATGACTATAATTTCTAAGAAAACTTGTTGATATTGTACGGGGTTAAAAATGTTTTAAGTACATGTCAATGTGATAGCTAACTGTTTGCAGAAAAACCCTTTGGTCTCTTGGCGCTCTCGTGCCTTTGATAGGGTGTTTCTTGGATTCACGGCATCTTCTTCGTCAACGAGTCGGCCTCATTCATGCAGTATGTGTTCGCAGTCTGCAACGGGCTCCAGGTTGGTATGCATAATACATCGAACCACTTTATATGTACCTTTTGCCATATCAACGATTGCCATACCAGTCTTGACATACGTATTCGACCGCGTACGCATATTCTCATCAAGATCTGTGTTCTTGCAAACTTCTATTCCTTTCAACAACAGGTCCAAATTTAAAAATAAGTGTTAACAGTAACGTTCAAGTTTTGTACTAACTTCTTTCAAAGGTTTATGATAATCCTCAATATGTTTTTTTTTATAAATAGGCACGTAAAATATTTCATCAGCATAAAAAAATATTAGCTTTTGAATTGTTTGTTGTTATAACCAAAAGGGGTAATCACGTGATAATCAAGATGGCGACATCCATGCGAAGACAGGTATTTTTCGACGTTTAAAACCCGTTATAACTTTAATTCATATTTTAATAACACTCGTTCTCCAGCCATATCAGCAAGAAAGTTGTAAGTGTCTGTTCGTATTAATAGTCGAACTATATCTTGACTTTACTCGCTACGAACTTTTTTAGCGGGAACACAAAATCACAACTCTCGTAGCGAAAAAGTCGAGGTATAGAGCGAATATTAATGCGAAATTAACGTTAATCACTTTCTTCCTGATATGGCTGGAAAGTAAGCGGCACTTACAAATTAAACACAATTAATAAAGGATATAAACCGGCAAAAAAGACCAGTATCGGCATGGACGTCGCCATCTTGACTATCACGTAATTATCCCCTCTGATAGCGTTGACGTTTTGTTGCAGGGCGTTTATATCTTCGTATTCAACTGCAGTTTGAATGGACAGGTAAACGCCTTATATTTTTTTTTAATTTTATATTCTTTTGTTCCAATATAATCACGATTTATATATGCAATTTCGATTATTGCTATTTGCTCTGCACATGACAATTTTTTAGACCGGTAAACGAACTGATAAGCGGGAACAAATTATGGTGATGATAATGTTGCGATACGGTATCAAGTTTGATTTGCACGATTGCAATTAATTACCATGTACCTATCAAACGAGCAATTGATAATTTCTTTACTTTACCATACTAAATTCTGCTGAAACTGTAATACCTGACAAGAAACTTTTTTTGCGAAATCAATGATATTTCCTATGTTTTGCGACAGAAGCATTTGACATAAGAAATATAATGTAATATCTGTTTTGCGTTATATAGGTTAGAAATGGCTTCAAGACGGAAAGAATCAGGCGCCGAAACAAATCAATGACGAGTTTGTTCTCACTGGTAATTAGCATTATATTATAATTAAAACGAGGCAGCAGACACATGGACACAATATAAACATAAAAACACGCAGTTGGTTTTATGAAAAAGATAATACTTATAGAAATGTTTACGCATTTTATGAACAATATGTGAAAATATTTACCTATTGAATTAATTTAATTTCAAAATGCCATCAACTAGTGTACAGAGTTCATGAATATCAAAAATGACACACACTAGGATATGTGACATGTTCGCATATTGGATTATTACAAATTATCTTCGTTAAGTCATTTATATTTGTTAAAGTAGTTATTCTTATGTATAGTCATACATAATGATTTAAAAATATGAGAACAAAAATAACTAGATGAACAGCATCAACCAACTATTGTTATTTATTGAAACGTTACGCAACTATACCTATGACCTATAATCACGTGTGTGTTTACAATGGAGAATTACATTTAAAACCTGACTATTAATAACTCTTTTGCTCCAGTAATAAAGGTATGATTTTAATGTTTGATTTGAAGAATCCATTAATTTAGAACTTAAAAACTATTTTCGTATACGGTGATACGCTTAAAGAAATTCGCTACTCAGCGTTTACTCATTTACCATCTGGAATGATTTATAAGTCGTTATGTTGTTTAACTTACGAACAATTTACAATGCGAAACGTTCAGATAAAATTCATATTCTAACATGTTTAGAGAACATGAATGAGTTTACTACTTAAACTTAACAATTATTTATTAACGTGTACATAAACACTGAATGGTAAGTTGCAAGATTATCAGAGGACATGTCGTACAAGATTTATTTCAATTCTTGTTTTGTTTTTTCAGAATCAGAATACCGTCTCGAAAGAATCGAACGGGAAACGGCTTGATTGCGATTAAGGCAACACTGAAACGGATCCATCCCTGTGTAATCTGCATCCGTTCCTGGTCGACCTTCAAACCAAACGAGAAACATCTGGCAATCAATGAAATAGGAACGAAAATCAAGGTATAAATGTGGATAAGTCATATAACTGAACTTGATGAATACAAAGATCATATGTAGGGAGTGTAATATAACTTCAAATGTTATGTTTTATTAACATAAATTTCTTTTCACTTGTATGTTCTTGTCAAGGACTTGAACGAACATTTAAAATCAAAATGCTATATGTCTGAAAACTTAACTGTTTGTCCACATGTATACAAAATATTCTGCCGTATGAAATAGCCGTTCCGTCTTGAAGGGTTTTGAAGGTTTTATGTCCATTCTGGAGAAAAGAGATCTGATTAATTCCGACCACAAAACCAAATAAAAAATGTACATAAATTATTTTGAAATATTTAAAATTCATATTGTATTCTATTTAAATACACTCTTAATGTATAATCAGAAATCAAGGATATTATAACAATTGTTAACCTCTTGTTTTGTGTATGTGTGTGCTTCATTGTTTTTATCAGAGAGATCATGTATCGTATGCTTTGATGTCGAAAAAAACTAATATATGAGTATGTTGTGTAAATATTTCATGAAAATACCGAATAGGTAAAACTTCTTAACAGCCGAGTGATTATCGAGGTAACGCTATAGCATGCCCACATTTAAAATGACTTTTCGCAATATTAAAAGTTGAATAACTTGTAAAAATCAAATTAATAGCTGCTTAATGTTAATGCATCCATGGTTGCAGAGCTCCAGATAAGGATTTGGTCTTAAGGGTTTTTCACCCCCTGATATTATTGTTAAAGCGTATTTTACTCCTTTTTTTTCAGCCATAAATAGTATTTAGGAATATTAAGGGTTTTTTTCCATAGAAAACTGTCTAGGTAAATGGCGTGTTTAATCTAGAAATATTATTATTTGTTATTTATATTATTAAATGCAAACAGAATGATTTTAAATGACGATATGATCAGACTTTCTTTAAAAATATTCCCGCTTAAAACGTCCCTTTTTTGATCCACAAACATGGTGGGCGGCCATTTTTATTACAAGATTATTTTTATTGACTTACTTTTGATTCAACGGTTAACTCACACTAAACTTGATTATTGGTGTAACCGGTTACGCACTTTAATTGATTTAAAACACGTACAAGATTTGTATTGCGTTTTGGTACGCAGTGGGCCGATTTTTAATGCGTTTTTTTTATTTTTTCAATGCGTATATACGCAGATACGCTTCTTATCCGGAGCTCTGCATGGTTGTGTTGTTTTTATGTTAGAATGTGTTGTTATATCATATACTCGCAACTAATATAAACTTAGATTAAGACAATATCTTTCAATAGTACGTGTTTGTTGCTTTATGCAGTATGTATACCCGTATCGTGTGTCTTTCTAATACACATTTGATTATTTGTAATGAATATTTATCATTCTATTAGCATGTGTTGTTTAATATATCAAACATATTCGTTTTCTGTATATTGTGAATGTATAAGTAAACTTATTAAAATGTTTAATAAACTTGTTCGTATTGATTAAGACCGATTTGTTAGCTTTAATAATTGGTATAAGTATTAAACGGCAAGCCAAACGGTTACGCACGGCCGCATTAATCGCAAATTAACTGCCCGACAATTTAAAGCCATCTTCCGAGTGAAGAAATCATACGTTTTATAGTTATATTACATTCACACTTACATAAGAAATTACCTTGCAACCAGAACGAGATGCATGAGTTTAGTGTTCGAACGATGAAGTTGTTGTAGTCTTTGACAGCGCTTTTTTTCGCATTATACTTGGTCCTTAACAATATACATGTGCACTATGTGCATTCGCTTCAAAATGTTTTCGCATGTATATCGAACACCTGGAAAAGGAATGTTAACTTTGAATACAAATGCATTTTTCTACGCTATAACTATGCCAGATACATAAATCATTGGTGAGTTGTGTTTTACGACCTACTAGTCGTCCCTCATTTGAGCCATGCACTACTTATGCCGCTTAGTTGTTTAATAAACAAGTTATATCCATTATTGTTAATAAACGGAATGAGCTCGGTATTTATGAAAGCTTCCGAATATGTGTGATCACGACTATTACTTCGAAATCTCAAATCGTTGTTTCTCGACTTGACCCCGAGCCATAGCAATTTGTTTTCGTATTAAAACCCTCGTTATACATATAGCAAAATCCCGATGTCATATAGCAAAACAACAATGCAATATACTAGTAGTAATATTAATTGTGCGATCTCGACTCGCGTCTGCTATGAATATACATGTGCGAAAACACGAGATAACAGACGAAGATCATGCTATGGAAATCTTGTTTTCTTATTTTGGTGTCGCGTTCTTCTATGCGATTTCGCTCAGTCGTGTCGTGTTCTTGCGTTACCGCGCTTGTAATCAAGAGATCGACAATACGACAATACGAAACAACGGATGGCCTGAACGGAAACTTGTATATCGCTGTCGACTATGACTACAGTGAAGTCCGGGATAGAGAGATTAAAAGAACTCGTCTTTTGTTTACTTCCGTGTGTTTTTTTAGTAGAATGATATATACAGAATACAATGCATACGATGACCAGAATTTCAATGTTAATATTTTTATTCCATCACACACATATTCTGACAATTCATTACAAACAATTAACTAGAAACTGTCCCGAAACTAAACGATATTTTTAAGTGTATGTCTTTATGTGTTTTTGGTTTATGTATTTATGTATGTATGTATATATGAAAAAACATGTCTGCAAAGTGTAAAAAAAAATAACTTATAAACACTGCTTGTATGAGTCGTTTGTTCATGTAGCTTAACATTAGTATCCATCAAAATCGTGTGATTGTCGTATAACATGTTTTAGCCAATTGTACACATACGAGTCATAAGCCTATAATTCATACACCAAACCCCAAAAACGGCTATCATTTACAAAAAAAATTAACCGTTAGTAAACACATAGGTCAACAATCCGATGAGATGAACAAGTAATACATTGTATTTCGAACTAATACATATTTCATATGAAAAGGAACAGGGTATTTACTTGCGTATGCCTTGATATAATATTACATCGATATCACAAAAGACGCATTGAAAAGGAATGCTGTTCTATAATTAAAGTACAGTTTTATATGAGCGAGGGTTTGGGATACAACAATAAGAAGAAATATAAGGCGCGATATCAAATGAATGTAATTATATTTTGACAAAGTCCACTTTGCTTTTTTTATATGTTTAAAATTGCAATCAGCCACAACTGTTGCCATAGGTATTATATTAATTGACGATATATACACCTTTCATTTGTTTCGTTATTTTTACAATTATAACTTGCCTTTTGTTCTAATATTAAAGCGGCTGCAAATCAGTAAACAATATTAACCCGGAAGTGTACGGTATATATACTTGAATTTGTTTAAGTGAAAATAATTGATTTTTGAAGACAAATCGTTTAAACAAGCTTTCATGGAATAAAGAATCACTTTCTTCAAAATAGTCATAAGCGGGCAGAGAAAGTGCAGCCAGCAGAGTGAAAACTTTTCAACCAAGACGTTATGTGGTCTATATTATCCTTCAAATAGTACTTTGAAAAACGTGTGTCAATCTAAAAAAAATGGATTGTTCAACATAAATTGTACTGTCGCAAACAAACTTGAATACCGATTGGAGGCTTTCCATCACGTTAATACGATAGAACACTTTACAAGCTTAGTTATGATAATAAAATGACATGAAATTAAAACAACTTTGTTTACCATCAATGACGTCAGAAACACTACTAAGTTGTTCCTTAACCAGATAATGTTGTCACCGAACGTGTAATAATGCTTGGGACCAATCCACAATTACAAAAATTCATAGTTTATATTATTTATATATCGTTTTTGTTCTTCAATGGTACCATCACATAATATTTATAGTGTGTGTATGAACAGTGATATAAAATGCAATGTTCGCTACAGGAGGAATATACACAGGGAGACTGTTATTAAGAGGTATAAGCACAGATCATATACAAAATATACAAAAGAAGCTGGATTGTAATAATATGAACAACGTCTGATGGCGATAAAAGGGGATACATAAACATATAACACTAGTAATATAGGAAGTATTTTAAGCCTTGACAGGGGATTTATTGTTAAGTTACAGAACGAGATTTATTGGGTTTCCCACACATATATATATAATCTAAGAATCTAATTTACATGTTCATGTCCATTAATGTTTAGATCACCCACCTACATGGTAACAATAAACAATATATTAAAATATTCCTTAACAAATTCAATGTAAAAGCAATAACTTTAACAAAAAATTAAGTCAAACTTGTTCGCATAGAGACCCTCATAACCATATATTTTCTCAAAAAAGCATTCCAAGCCAAAATGAAAAATAAAAAATATAGATCATGTGGTATGTAAGAAAGAATTCGACGCGAATCAATGGTTACTGTTTTACGGCCATCTTTCTACCGGCTTCTCTCCAGTTGATTAGGATTTCCCGCCAACTGCCAAATTATCATGTAATCTCCAGCATTAAAGCAAAACAGTGAATATGTAGTACAAAATCATGTTTTGTCTACCACATGCACACATAAATATGCAAAAATAAAGTCATGGCAAGTGAACATACATAGAAGTGTGTCTTCTAAAATACTGTTTATTTTAAGAGAGTACATAATTGAACGCCAAAAATATTTAGAATACTGTAACCTAAAAGGATCGCATGCGGAGCGTTTGGGATATCGTGATGACCGTCCATCAATCCGTCTATATTTGGCATCATATGTGGTTAACGGAGTTAATTTTCAGTAAATTAAAATTATTGATATAAGAAGTTGACATTACCGAATAGTGTAATGATCGCTAACGAGTCATGAAACCTGGCAGCCCGACCAAACTTTCCGGGGTTATCTTAAATTTGTATTCAAACCAAAACCGGACATCACCAGTTATGTCAGCCAGTTGATAATGCCATAATTTTAAAACATAGTTATTTTGAAATTTAACATTTGATCGATGAAGTACATGACTTAAGTAAATCATTCTGACGACATTTTTAGGACACAATAATTCTTCCTTTCGCATGTTTTGATAGACGTAAGACATATTATTAATTGACTTCCCAGCATGTATAGAAGTATTGTTAATACGAAGTGTATGATACTGTTGTGAATACGGGCCCTTGTTGACCACGGATTTTAAGACCACAAGAAAGTATCCGGAAAAAAAATATAAATGACATTCAACAATCTATTCAAGTGTAAGTGTAAGTTAAACACCATGAGTGATTAGTTGTTCATCGCCTACGTACATTTCGTTCCCATGCAGATGTTCACGATCAGATAACATTAATAATACTTAATAAATGCATAGTTACCCGGTGTCTTTAATACGATGTCATGTATCTAATAACCGAATATAAATAACACCGACGTAAACAGCGATTGTTCAGATTTCAGGAAGAACCGGCCATTTTTTACAACAAAATGCAAATGGTTGTATTTACATCTAATAAAATACACGGCCGTTAATCACGGGCGCTACCTCCTATTTGCGATGCATTGATCAATGAGCGAATTCCACTTCAGAGGTGGCGCTAAGGACCGGATGTTGTTAAATGTCACGGATAATTTTACAGAGTGATTTAGTTTTATATGTTGTTTTTTTTTCAACATATTTCGCATTGTTTTTTATATCGGGCAATGTAGTGCGATTCAGTGAAGATTTATTCATCCACTCATGTACAGAAACATATAATATCAACCCTTTTGGAAACGTGATGACTATTGCTAGATTTAGCTTTGTGCGTTACATTTTTACTTCTTTTTTTTCGTTTTTGTATTGGTCGGTAGGGGGATGTATGTCTGCTCTTGCAATATATAATCTGATACTTCATTTTAAAGACTTGAAATATCTTGTCTTATTAAATAATGGAAAGGTGATTTTTCCATCAGCCGGTGTGAATAAACGGTGGCTTAAGTCGTTTATTTTGTTGAAATAAAGTAAACAGCCTGCGTATCGTTTTATCTATCTCTGACTGACTATTTCAAAGCACGGAGTCTCGGATTTTCAAATTAAGTATTATAACAACGTTTTCGATAACATGATATTAGAAAAATATATAAAACGTACATTCTGTTTTTTATTTTTGCCGTTCCTTTGTGCCCATTGTATTAGCCCATTTCCAGGAACGTTTAAATCATGGCTTGGTCATCCTCTTATGACGTTGTTCGATCCAATGGAAACTGATATTACGTTAAGCAGTTATTGTTGATGTCTGCTATTGCACAACGCGTTCCTGTTGTTATATTTAAGTAAAATAACTGTTGAAATAAAGTGTTCATTTAACTATTAAATTACCGTTATTTTGCAAAGTTCTGACAAATACGTTAAGGGGATCCCAAAACAACAAGATTATGTAAGATGTCCAAATTGTTCGCTGCCAAGACTACATATAGTCATATGTATTATATTTTATTTAAACAAAAACTTTATTGTATTAAACGCAGAAACATATTGAATATATTTTCTCAAACATTATCGGTCCATTTTTTTACGTATATCAAGGAATGTGATACGAACAATAAAAGGGTCATTCAATGCTAGACATACACTAGAAATGTGTCGCTTTTAGGAAGTAAGATATGATCGTCTCGTGTCATTTTATTTTAATAAAATTATAATAACGACAATGTACAAGAACATCATATGCCGTCAAAAAAGGCGAACGTTTGTAAACCACATCCGTATTCTTCTTGTAATTAATTGTTCAAAAATATGTAATAGTAGTAAAAAGTGTTAAATAACTAATATGACGTCAAAATATGCGAACTTGTGCAAACCTCATTCGGGTTGGTTATCCAATTAATTATCCGAAACGTGATATAACAAGAAAGAACGTGTATTGAATTTCTATTAAGACCGTGTTCTCACAATGATAAAATGCTACTGTTGGCAGATGATGACATCTTGTACCGAAAGAAATAATTTATTTTTTCCTCTTCGTCGCTTTTATCACGAATTCAATCTTGAAACATATTTTTTTTCCACGGCAATTTTATAAGAGCGTGAACACGAAATATTTCAAGTTTATTCTTATGTCGGTTTTTTTACACGCATTTTTCATTTCGAAAAGGAATTTTACATATTTGAAGAAACTTTTGTATCAGATAATCACGATATTGAATTTAAGCTGCTCGTAATTGCTAATTATTTTTAAAAGTGGTGTCATAGACGTTTTATGGTTGAATAGGGGACAACATATCTTACAGGTTAGCAAAATTACGATGAGTAAAACGGCGCCAATTACCATCTCATTATACCAATATCACAAAAAGGGCGTGTATAATTACAGTGTATTAAAGAAAACGACATAAACAGTACAATGTTTGAAATTGACGCTCATTTAATGTCAAGCAAAGTTATGAAGTGCAATGTTTTAATTTTCTTGCTGCCATCTGTCTACACTATCGGCGTATGTGTTTTGTGTTGGTAATGTTATAAATTATCACAGATTGCTAAAGCCACCTATCAAAAAGATGTGTATTTTTACAGTTCTGTTGAATATAACAATTGTCTGCCTGTCCATATTTCATTATTAACTTAATCATGACTAAAGACAGCCAATGTTTTAATGCCCCGAAATCAGGCAAGACTTATTTGCATCCTTAATTGAAGACAGCTCAAAGTTCATATCGTTTTGGAATTTAAAAAAACTACATCTTCGAAGATGTTCTGTTTTTTGCTATTTGCTTTGTTATTTTGAATTGAAACTCCACAAATTGCAAACAAAAAATATTCAAAAGAATAATTAAAAGTCAATGTGATGTGTTAGATTTGTATACAGTGCCTTTATGCCTTAAAAAGTGGGAAAATGATGTTGTGACGTCAAAGATTAGCAATCAATCCACTTGCCACCCTCATCTACAACAATAGGCTAGTAATTAGTTGTCTGATAACAAGAAATGTAAGTGGCGTATGTTCCTTGGGCTGCTCTAGTAAGTGAATGGTATAAAGCAGCTGCATAATGACGCCACGTTTGTTGTTTTAAGAACATATTTTTTTTAAAACGTTGCCTACTAAACAGTCGCAATTTCTTTAAAAATTGTTGCATTTTTTTAGATTTTGTCGCCGTTTGCGACAACGGCGATCGACAGCGGGAATCCTGCTCTTTACTTCACGCAAGGTTTAACGCGGCCTGGTATCGTGTAGTGTTATTGTTATAACATCTATCTTAAGTTGCCTATTTAAACTATGGTGGAGCATACAGTGACAAAAAATGGAAACACGATCTAGCCAAATTTCTAAACGCTGACACTGCAAAACTGCTGAAAGAAATAGGAAACCAAAATGTGGTAATAATAACGAACCACTCATTGATATACAATGACACCTGTTATTAAAATTTAAACTATAAATGACAAATACAAAACAGATGGGTAAACTTTTTTTATATTTTGATGGGCATGTCCCCAAGTCCATGCATGTTTCTCAATTGCACAGTTCATGTTAATAATTGATAATTGGATAATGGGATATGAAAAATGTTTATTGCATTGTGCTAATCGTTGAAAAGGATACTGCCATTTTAATGTGCGTTTGTGCTTCTTAACACAGACAAAATGTTTGTGTTTAATGTGGGATGCGCAAGTGCATTTAAACGAAATTAATGTTTTATGTGGCACGCGAAAATTCTTTTTTTTCATCCATTTTATGTGGTAATCCGTAAACTTGGTAAATCTGAGGCTGAAGGATTTAAAAAAAGGTAATTTAATATCCATAATCATAATTAAGAAGTTTGAGTAATATTAAAACAAACAAAACAAAAAACTTTTTAAAAAGTCGATTTATTGTTCTTAATTTGCAGTGTTTGAAAATTAGACCTGATAAAGTTTATTTTTAATCGGTTTCGTTCGTGCACAGTTTGGTAACTTGATCGTTTAAAGCGGATTTCCAGAATGTACATAAATGTATGTAGCTCTGGGATCCCAAACATTTAGATATGTATAGCTAACGAGGATACTTGTCTTATGAAAATGTCGTCTCTCATTTACAATTCTTAATACTCCGCTCCCGACTATTCATAATACAGCCGGTATTACATTACATCCATTTTAAAACGGCCACTCCTATAGATATTATTTTATTATGTCCTATTCAATTATGTGAAAGTATTAATATGGCAATTATATCAAAGTGTCATTTAAGGCTTACTTCTTTACTATCAAGTGAAACCTCCGACAAGTGTTACTTTCTGGAAATAACGCATTCTGTAACTTTAAAATAAGTCATGCTTGGACATTGACAACGTATTTAAACTATGTACAATATTGTTAATATGACGAATTATCTTATTTCAGCGAGTAACAAAAAATGCATGATTTATTCATTGCACAAACATTCATAAGATTGCTTTTTGGTGACATTATAATGTGTTTATAAAACGAACGAATACATGTTATGTGCTATGTAACGCTCACCGACAAAACTAATGCCAAACACGTACTGTTTTGTAATTTGACTAATGTACATGTTTTGTGTTAATATTCGTTCTAGATGAAAACTATTGAAGTTGAAAACATATCTGAAAGATAGCAATGTAAATTTGTTTCTACATAAAAGTAAGTATGTAATAAATGGTATTGTCGTTTCCATTAACCTTTTCCTGTGTATATAATGTATAACTGACTTAATTTTGTATTCCAATTTATCAGTCATCGTTTTGATTATCTGATTTAAGACCTATTTCAGGTTCACTCCTTCAGAACTACACAGCACATCGAAATATACAAACCAAAGGAATGTTGTCGCCAGCGCATTATTACTTTCATATCAGTGTTTATGACTATCATATATAATGTCAGTATTATGGCTTTGCAACTTTCCATTTTATTTCATATCGAGATTTCTAAGCGTCAATAAAAATATGATCGTGTTGTGTTGCAATCATGAGGTACTTGACTGAAATAAAACTGAACTTTCAACATTCAAGTTAATTTTTTTTTTATTAAATAAAACACAACAAAGCATATTTATTTGAATAAAAAGATTTATAACAAACAAACCAATCGTTTTGACCAAACGAAATTTATGTTATTGTGTACAACTTCGAAATGTATAACATTTTCTCAAAATGAATTGTAAACAAACTCAAAGTAAGCTAAAAAGATATTCACAATTAGATGAATTCATTTCATTGTAAACAATGTTCAACGATTTTTCCATATTAATAACAAAAGAATAACTTCGAAAAACGTTGAGTTTGTATTACAGAACATGCAAGTTAACAAAATGATATAAGTTTAATGCTAGGTGCTGAAATTGTAAACAACTTTAGGCTTAGGTTTACTTCACTTTAATCTAGTGTCGTATTTATGTGTCTTGTTCATATACGTCACGGTAAAATACGACAGCATAGGTGAATAAAATGTCAACTTTTATAAAGCTATACGCCAGGTATGTTATTGTATTGGTATGTCAGGTAATGAATGCTACTAATAACTGGCACAAACCAATATTTTATTAGTTAACATTACAGAAGCCTCTCCCTAATACCTATACAACCATCGCCACACACCAAAACCACCAGTAACAGAAGCAACCCATTCCTGGCTCCCAAACACCATTGTTAAGCATCAGTCTTCACGAGATAATTGCTCTGACGTTTCCTTGAATACGTGCTCTACAGATGGCGCATTTCCTCAGGGCGCCTGCGCATTTCTCGCATGTGACCATGTGGCCGCATGGTAGAAAAACTACGCATGCGTCACTGTCCATGCATACTTTGCACGTTATTTGTTGCTGAAGTGCATAATTTTCTTCCGCGACGTCTTTCATGCCTGAAAATTGGGAAACAGCTTAGTCGTTAACGGGACACTTATTTACGTGGAGTATTCAGAATCATCAAACTATATAATGTTAGTAACAGCGCGTTTATTGGAAATAGGAGTTATACGCTTTACAAACACATTCAACTGGCAATATTTTTATGAATATGTAAAACATGAGATGTTTTTATTGCGAAATAGGACAAAGTCATGCAAAAATCTGATAACATTTAAATCTCACCTATTTCAGATGTACTGTCTGTCTTTGTACCATTTCTAGATTTATCGTTTAGTGTTCCATTAATTTCCTTTGACGGTTTGGCTGGGGTTGGTGGTGAGATGTCCGATTGCTGTGGGACGATATTATGCAGCAGATATTCTAGCACTTCATTTTGCAGACTTGAAAGGCCTAATAAAACATTTAATATTTTGTATCAGAATTCGATTAATATAATGAATGATCGCTTAAAATTATTTCAGAATGATCTCCTAGTCGTTTTATCTAATTGACGGAGTGTTTAAATAGACGGTTTCCAGGAACCATTTAGCCTTAATAAATATCGTGGAAATGTTGAACCGTTGAAACATCAGAACTATACATAACATTTTTTAAAGCTTACCCTCACTTTCATTCTGTCTGATTTCCCTAAATGCCAATAGAACATGATCCCTTCCAAAGCCCATTTCAATAAATCTTGTTATCAAGGCTCTATCACTCTCCTCGGACGATGTTCGTTGCCGTGGTAACTCATACGACGTTAAGTTGTTATGTGTTGTGGTACCAGTTATCGCATACTGGGCTCCCGTGGTTAAATTCTAACAAAAAACACAACCTTATCAATTTTACTCGTGATCGTCAAAAGAAATCTGACAATTACGTGTAGTGAACCACAGAAGGAATCGAGCGATAATATTAGCATTCCAAAAATGAGCTGTCGACCCATACAGGTAAGCAGTATTAGATAGTATTCCAAAATAAACATTCTCTAGGGTATAAAGATAAACAGTAAGATACATTTTGCCAGACAGGGAAGTTTTTTGCAAGAGAAATATAAAAACCGATTAATAATTGACTTAATGCTACACATACATGAGACATGTGTCGCTCTTGTTTAGTAACATCGAGTCGTGTCCTCGTCACCTTAACCATCTCAATGAACTCTTGACCTTTGCAATGCATAACGTACTGACAACTTGGGAACCAATATGCATGCTCGGCCCACGGATCGTCATTTGCAACCTAGTTTTTCAGACCTCCGCCACATTGGAAGCAACGCACTTCATCTCCAGAACCTGAAAATATACACATCTGAAATTGATTGAAATGTTGATATAATGGCAACTGGTTATTCGATAGGTTTTGAAATAATTAAAAAATTAATGATATTGAACTGTTTACATATGAAGTAAGTTTCATTATGCTTGTGTTTATATGCTTTTGTTTGGAAGCAGTTTTGTCATTAAAGTGTTGAGTCTCGATAGTGTGTGATGTGTTAATTATATTTTATTTCATGTTCAACGTGTTCGTTGTCCTATTCAGGAAAAACACACAACTATGTTTGATGATAACAACGTTCTTATCCATTACAAAGTTACATCGTTAAGTCTTCCCGAATCTTTATGTTATCGTATCGTCTTTATCGATGCTGAATTTCTTTAAACGAAGAATTTAAACATTGACGATATTTTCAATGCGATGTGGCAACTTCAACTTCGTATTTAAGACAAAATAAAACAACATATGTGAATATCTTTGGAATTAACACACAAATATGCAATAATATTCAATAGCAAAAGCACTCAATAAACAGCTCACTACAAGGAGAACCTGAAGACAAAAGTAATATGATTTATGACTTACATCATAAACCATCATATCGATTTCAATTTCTAATTCAAGAATATGTTTATGCAATGTTGGTCTTGACATAAAATGCATTTTCTTTCATAGAAACTAACCTGTGTAATATAGTCCAGCGTCTACGAGACTGCTTGTTGACACTATATCAATCGGTCTCCAGCACAAGAACGATGCGGTTCTTTCAGATTTGCTCGAGTATACCGGATAATTTGCATTTTCTGCTAAAACCATACAGTCATCTCTAGGTTTTGTTTGTTGTTCTCCTGTGGCTGTTTCTAATGAAATGTGTGTATATGTTTCCGTATTGGATGCGTCTTGATTATTCGCAAATTTAGACAGTCTATCAGTTTGCTCAATGAGCTCTTCTGAACATGCACCTGCTCCAGCAATGCTGTTTGATTCTGAAGATTCGCCACCTCTATGCATACGCCCTTCACAACAGCCTGCTAACTTGTGGAATGGAATGTTAACAGTATCTTTACCATTTATAAATTTACAGTCGGGTGAAAGCTTGCGATGAGTTTCGTCAATCGATTCTGTCTCGTTCCATTGCTTAACTTCTACCCCACATTCAAAACAAATGCACAGTCTTTTTTCACTGTTATAGTAAAATCCTTTGACAGCAAGTCGCGAAGTTGAATAGCTGATAGAGTCCATTTTATCCTCGTACTTTTCAAATGAGGCGTAACGGTCATACTCGCGGACCATTGTTTTGTTGTGAATGGGGTCCGTTGACGCTTCCTTTTCGTCTTTTGCGTAAAGCGTTTCCAATAAACTATCGTCTTGTCTAAGGTTTGAATTGCGTTCCCCGGCGACCGGTGGGTCTTTGTTAGCAGCATTGTCTTTATCGTGAAAGGTATTCTCTGTTTTCTGAGAATGTACAGGGAAGCACATGAAAGCTTTCAATCTTGGAGAAATATAATCGTTAAACATTGATCTTGTTATAGATGCGAACCAGAAGCTACTCTTATGTTTAAGATCCATTCCATCCTCCGTACTGATAGGACAATTAGCAGGGTTTGAATATTTGCTGTTGCTGAATCCCAGAACAAGCAAACATAGCAAAAGATTTCTGAACATCGATTTATTTGACATGTTCAAATAGTTTCGAATCCCTTGTAAATAGCCAATCAATCTGAGAGTCGTACTTTTCACTTGCTGAACCTCATCTCCCGATTGTATTGTTGTTGTCTTCATATCTTTCAAGTCGACAGGGACTTGGTGCGTTCTTGTCTGTTTATTATCATTCTTCCATTTTATAATAAACTTTTCGGAATTATCGTTCAACAGATGTATGGGGCCAACAGAAAATCCGGATCTAAAACAGCCTTTCAGTAGTAAAACAAACATACTTTCTACATTTCGTTCACGTTCTCCTACATAGAATTGAAATCTTCCTTCACATGCAGTTTGATTAAATGTTCATGTCAATATTAGGTAAGCTATTTCAAATAATATAAGCAATTACTTAAACTATCATATTAATACAATTAATATTACATAATATGTTCATTTCTTGTAATCTCCTAATTTCTTGATAATTGTTGGGGATTTTACCGGCATAGCTGTCTAAGTCACTTCTGACACAGATTTGTTGCGATTAATATTAACTATTAAAATATATATACACTCTAACAGTGAACATAAAACTTTCCTAATTTTATTTTATAATCTCAAGTCATTCGTGTTTGTATATAGTGAACTAACTGAATGAACGACTCAGATCCTGTTAATTCATCAATTAATCTGCCTGAACAATTTTTTACGATTAATATTTAACACATCATCAATAAGCAAACAAATCATTATAACCCAATAATTTCAACATTTGGGGACTTTAAAAATGTTATCTTACCGTAAACAACCATTTGTATTTGATTGCCTTTATATTTGATTTCGAATTAAGTTGCACCTATCTACTCCAGTAGATGGTATTTATTATTCATTTTATTTTATCTTCTTTCTACATATAAAATATTAAGAAAAAGATTTTTAAAATTAGGTCGAAATTGTTTTTTATTCAAGTTACATTTCTGTATTTGCTCAGCATGAACTTCTTGCAATACGAATGACACGATATGTATATTGCATATTATATGGTCCAAGAAATAATGTTAACAATCATCCTGTTCCATTAGTATTTTGTGTAAGGAAAAGCATCTAAATATAAATGTTGACGGTGGGTGTGTTTTTTAAACACGTTTCTTGTTTTTAAATAAAACACAATAATTGTTGTTATTACCGTACAGCAGGAATTGCAAAATCCATTTCGCCAGTACGTCCTTTTTCAATCGATTGATTGAAAAATAAACAGCACAAAAGTAACAAGCAAACTAGCTTGAAGCTCATTTGAGATTTTTATTTTTCAGTATTTAAGACTAGGTTGTTTTTGTTAAGAGGACAAGAATTAGTTTGTCTGACAGTTTATGAGGTGTTCGTTTAAATGGTGTAGGCCTATAGGAATTCCAAATATTTCATTGGGATCCCAATTCAAATGTATTAATATCTACTGTTAATTGATTAAAAACATACAGTTATAAGTTATAACGTATATTTTATAATAGGTATGTATATAAACAGCTGAAAAATCTAAATAAATTCTTACTAATACTTAAGCCGAGTTGCAAACTGCGAACGTTAACTTCGTAAATGGCTTGTTAATTCGTTTAATCATCCATGAACATTTAGCAAATGATACTGTATTTATGAGTTGAATTTAAATGTCGATCGTTTGATGTTGTTCTTTTTTAACTTAGCATATTGATATTTTTCTCGGGCGGATCTAACACCTCATGCAAAATTTGTAAAATGTTCTGAGGAAATTGAAAAAAATCTTAGTTTGAAATACTTTGTGAAGAATGTTCTAAATGAAGTTAATCGTGTGAATTTCACAAAGTAGAGACTTTGACTGACTGAACAAATTGGGCGAGCACTTAGGTAATGTAGATTGCATAAAACCAATAAACTTTACAATACAGTTGTTGGATCTGGAGTAAGAACAAAAGTGTTTATATAAAATTCAATCCATAACCAAAAGATAAGGAATTTACGTTTTTCAGTATAGCGATTAAAGTTCACTGTTGACCTATATTTCTTGCGATAATTAACGGTATGCAGCACGAATTTTGAACGTGAATCTATTTAGGCGGATTTTTTAATTTAGGCTTTGCAAACTTACTGCAATCGTTTAACCTATACTATTCACGGTGGAGAACTTTTGGGGGATTATAATTTAACAGTTGTTTAAATTAAAGATCCATTAACACTGTCCAATACTAGATCTATTATGCTTAAATATAAAAAAAACTGTCAACAACAAAAAGTGCAATATGAAGGTTAATTACAATAGGAAGTCCCTAAACAAGTAACATTGGAGTAAAAACGTTAAAAAACAAACCTTCTGCAACTTTTTAGCATCTGAATATAGGTTCACGATGTCATCGTGTTTCGTTTAACTTATGATCACGAGTCAGGATCGGATTAATTCGGTTTGCATAATAAATGCAAGCTTTTTTATTTATTATCACGGTACTATAAGAATTATATTGTGCAGTTTTTTTAGAGTCAGGTACACGCGATTGCATACACACCATTGTAATTACATAACAAAGCAATACAGTTAACGCGGTTTGAACTGATCAACTTATTAAAGATAGTCGTATAACTAAAATCGAAAGAATGAACATTGAAATGTAAACAAGTTACAAAAAAATACAAGTGACCTACTTTTCAAACTCCAGTAGATAACGTGCAACTAGGTCCATGCTTCCGACGCTGCCCGAAGTCGATCTCGCGTTCGCTCATAGATATTCGGATATCGACGCGGGGATTCAAATGGCTATGATATTAATTAGTAAAACATCATTTCTAATGAAACATAATCGAATTATAACGAAAAAAAAGCTCTCTGAAAAGAAAAATTGACTATCAAATATATATATATAACAAGGTATTCAACTCCAACCCCAAAACAAGGTGCATCGCTTTTAACAGCAATAACTTCATCAATAGTGTAACGATTTCCAAAGATTGATCTTGATCGTATTCAATGAAGAAATTAGTTTCCTTTCTGGAAATGTACATATCTTGCAATATTATTACAAATCTGGGTCAAATTTTAAGAAATAAAATGATACGCAACTCGCGTAACCTACTCGTCAACGATCAACGTATTTGTTGATGACATAACTTTGTGTATCTGCTTAAACACACTTTGTAGTGTGACCTTTAATCATAATTTCAGCACAGCTTAATTATCGATCTGCACTTTATTAGCCTAACAAAGTCGAAGAGCCTAGTGGTAATACTTTCATCAAACTTAACCAGATATCGCAAGTTCCACTCTCGTCACACTTAAGCAGATACCGCACTGTCTACTCTCGTCACACTTAACTAGATACCGCACTGTCTACTTTCGACACACTTAATCAGGTTTCGCATGTTCTTCTCTCCTCAAACTTAACCAGGCGCCGCATGTGTTACTCTCGTCACAGTTAACCAGATACCACAAGTTCTACTCCCGTCCCACTTAACCATAAACCGAATGTTCTACACTCGTCACACTTTACCATAAACTGCAAGTTCTACACTCGTCCCACTTAACCAGATACAGAATGTTCTGCTTTCGTCACAGTTACCCAGATACCGAAAGTTATAATTTCGCCCCACTTAACCAGATACCACATGTTTTACTCTCGTCCCACTTTAACAGATACCGAAAGTTCTACTTTCGTCCCACTTAACCAGATACCGAACGTTCCACTATCGTCACAATAAACAAAATTCCGCACTTTCTAGTCTTGTCCCACCTTACCAGATACCGCACTTTCTACTCTCCTCAAATTTAACCAGATACCGAAAGTTATACTCTCGTCTCGTCACAATTAATACGATTCGGAACTTTCCACTCTCGTCACCCCTAACCAGATGCCGAATGTTCTACTCTCGACACACTTAACCAGATATCTTATGTTCTACTGTCGTAACACTTAACAAGATACATCGTGTTCTACGCGTCACATGTAACAGGATACTGCTTGCCATACCTTCGTCACACATAACAAGATTCCGCATGTTCTACTCTCGTCACACTTAACCAAATTTTGCCCTTTGTACTCTCGTCACACTCAACCAGATACCACACTTTTAACTCTGGCAAACTTAACCAGATACCGCATAATATACTCTCGTCACACTTAATCAGATTCCGCACTTTCTACTCTCTACACAGTTAACCAGATACCGCATGTTCTACTTTCGTCACACTTAACAAGATACCCCGTGTTATATTCGTTACACATAACCAGATTCCGCATGTTCTATTCTCTTCACACGTAATAAGATACCGCACTTTCTACTCTTGTCACACGTAACAAGATACCCCGTGTTCTACTCGTCACACGTTACAAGATACCGCATGTTCTACTCTCGTCACACTAAACCTGATACCACATGTTCTACATTTGTCACACGTAACAAGATACCACATGTTCTACTCTTGTCACACGTAACAAGATACCGCATGTTCTACTCTTGTCACACGTAACAAGATACCACATGTTCTACTCTTGTCACACGTAACAAGATACCGCATGTTCTACTCTCGCCACACGTAACAAGATACCACATGTTCTACTCTCGTCACACGTAACAAGATACCACATGTTCTACTCGTCACACGTTACAAGATACCGCATGTTCTACTCTCGTCACACTTAACCTGATAACGCATGTTCTACTCTTGTCACACGTAACAAGATACCACATGTTCTACTCTCGTCACACTTAACCTGATAACGCATGTTCTACTCTTGTCACACGTAACAAGATACCGCATGATTCACTCTCGTCACACGTAACAAGATACGGCATGTTCCACTCTCGTCACACGTAACAAGATACCACATGTTCTACTCTCGTCACACTTAACCTGATACCGCATGTTCTACTCTCGTCACACGTAACAAAATACCGCATGTTCTACTCTCGTCACACGTAACAAGATACCGCATGTTCTACTCGTCACACGATACAAGATACCGAATGTTCTACTCTCGTCACACGTAACAAGATACCGCTTGTTCTACTCTCGTCACACGTAACAAGAAACCGCATGTTCTACTCTCGTCATACGTAACCAGATACCGCATATTCTACTCTCGTCACATTTATTAAATGAGTGTCCTCAAAAATTTCAACCGGATATACAGCTGATGTACGTCCTCTAATTTCGACACTTTGACAACTGGCGTTTGCTGCAGAATTCCTCGGGCTTTCAATAGGTTTTGTTTGCCGTCGTGGTCGCCATTTTTAAAAAACACAACTTTCCGGGAAGTCCAACTTTTGTAAACTTTTGATATGTTATATAGGACCTTCTACCCAACCAAGATCAGTTAAAATAACTTTTGAAATAAGAAAAAATGGGGTGGTTGATAGGATATTTTTCATATCATGACCCGACTCAAAATGATGTTGTTAAATAATCAAAACAATCTATCCTATTCACCCCGGCAAACGAGGAAAAGCGTTAAATAATTTTAACACCTTTAAATTATTCACAGTAACACAGTTGAAAAAAACTATGCACATGTCTTATTTGGAGAAGAGGCAATACTTGGATAAACACAAAACGGTGTCTAGTGGGTACTTGCACACTTTCCAAGTACCCAAGTTAAACGAGCAATAAATACCATCTACGTTGATAAATTGTAATTAATTTACGATTTAGTTTTATATGTTCATATAAACGAGTTCTTCACAGGACTGGAAAGTATTTCAAACTACACCGCAGCGACAATTGTTTCAATCGTCTTTACATGCAAACTTATTTCTTTACAAAATATTAAGAGTATAGGACACTTAGAGGGTATAGTAAATATTGCGCACCGAAGACAGTGATGTGATCGCTGGCCGAAGGCCAATGTTAACATAAATCTTCGATGGGAGCAAAACTTACCATAACCCGAAATATGCATTTGATATGATGTTTTAACAATGCCACATTAATATGTGCAGATTTTATTGGAAAACCAAGCATTCATGGACGTCGATAGTTATAAATACATTTTATTGACTCATTTGGTTCATTCGGAAAACCCGTGATTATATTTTTAGACCCGAGAGTTCGTTTATTATACTTATTATAAGCCTTGATTGGAATACTCCGTATGACGTGCACAGGTATTTTAGGTGGTCCATGTTTAAAGGATTTTGTGTTATTTTAGTAAGATAAATTTATCTTAATATATAATCTTAATATATAATATCAATTTATGTTTGTGTGAGTTCTATGATCTGCCTTACGTGCATTCACGCATGAAGGCACATGCAATAGAAAGGACGTCCTATCATAATCTTGTATTTTTCTTTTACAATATTCGTATCAGTCATTCCATATAACTTTTGTTCAATATTACCACAACAGAACAGATATATAGTATGACTTCTACATAGTACATTGTCAGTCTTATCCATGTTAAAAACGGTAATGTGAAAAAGAAAGTGATAATACAGTAATAAGTAGTGTACATAATATATAACATAATACATGACAGTGGTGGGAAAAAAAATCTCAGTTTTACAAAATATTTATGTGACATGGAAGCAATAAGCTATTATGCTGTAAATATACATGTATATAGCATAAACACTTGAAATTGAGTATCTTACGTACACCATGTGGATTATTATGCTAATAATAATAGTATAAACAAGAGCACCGCATAACGGGTACTCGGCTGCGGGTGCAGTTTTGAAAGGAAAGCTTTCAGAATTTTGTGTTGTTGTTTAGAGGTCACAGTGACCTTTACTTTTGACCTAGTGACCCCAAAATGGGTGTGGCGTGTAAAACTCATCAATGTGCGTCTACCTTTCTCCGAAAACTGCCGAGCTAAAAATAGCCCACATTCTATGAATTGATTAGATATGTCAGTATATTTAACAATCAGACATGTATGATTCACATGTAGTTTCACATATGTATAATCAAAGGGGGCATGCGTATTCGCGAGCTTACCGGGTTTAAGTGAGGTTACTTGAAACTTACCTCTAAGAATTAGATGGAGGGGTTTTAGTGTTTTTCTTTAATGAGTAGCGGATATTTTCATCAGATAAGCCACTTTATATTTATATTTCTTTTAGATGATTACTTCATTTCGGCTCTACAGTGAGTGTGCTTCCCTCGGTTTATATTTTCAAGATCGTAGAGCTCTCGATAAATAAGTTAGTAAAGGAAAACAAATCCATTGTCTACTTACATGACGTTCGATCGAAAAATTGGATGTACAAATATCTTTTTTTTCTTAAAATACACATTATTGACGAGCGTATACAGTAAAACATATAGAGAATACTAGGTTAGCGTTGAATACAGAGAAGTTTATGTTGCGAGGCTTAGAACGCCGGAAGCGCGAGCCTTGGCGAGCGCTTTCGGTGTTCGAGCCGAGCAACATAAACTTCTCTGTATTCAACGCTAATCCTAGTATTCTATTTATCCCATTTGATTTTTTCAACGTGACATTTAACATAAATAGATCTAATAACCTTAATAATAATTTTAATTCAGTCATAAAAGCGCTTAAAATCTAACAAATGTAACCATGCGTAGTGATATACATGTATTTGTTCTGGTACGCAAATAGTCTTTAAAAAATTCACACACAAACTGTAAAACAAGTAAAAATATCACCATATGACTCGATTCAATATTACGCAGTATGCGAATTTTAACACATAACGACCGCGAAAAGAAGATTTTACTTTACTATAATTCATTTTATTTTCGAAAGAAAATGATCAAAATCCAATATGGCGGCGATTGCTCCTGACAAAATGCAGTCGATGTCAACATTATACATGTACACCATCGACGACCTAGTTCTGACTACCATAACTTTAAATGTCGCTTTTTATGATTTTTGACTGGCGCTACTTTGTACAGGTCTGTCAGTACTATATAAACTGTACGCTGACGTTTCTTTAGCTATCGACGACCTTGACAATTTTGACGAGTAAACAGGCAATTGCAGCGACTGACACTTTATTTGACAAAATATACAGGGCAATACGTTTTCCGACTTCGGACGACGAATTTAAGGACGCGCAGAACGTGTTTTTTATATAATGTTATGGATATGCCGTGTGTGTTCCGATGCATCAATGGCGCCCATGTTAAAATCATTTCCCCGAGAACAGGGAACGACAAAAGTACAAACAAAAATCAAAACACGTAAGAACTAGTATCTTACCTTTAATTATCCTTTAAAATCCATCTGATAATCCATTTAACTCAATAATGGACGATTTTGCATCTAGGGTCTTTAATAATTATTTCAGCATATTGAAAAAATAAAGACCCTTATGCCATTCTATCACTTTATTCAAATGAGTTTATGAACGCGATAAACTTTCTTCTTCGTCACACGCTACGTCATGTACTCTACATTACTGCTGTTCAAATGAACCGGAGCAGTTTATCTAATAATAGCCGTTGGTAAACTCGGTTGCATTTGCAGATTTCTGCATACAAACATAATTATGTTTAAACTTGCACAATGTTTTATTTATCTATGGTAAATGCCCTTATTGTACGAGAAAATAATTTAATATATAAATACACAAAGAATGGAAAACATTCCAGTACACAACATATAAATGAGTAGAAAATACCCGTGTACAAAATGAGACGTTCCCAATTCCAGTGTGGTGCTATTTTTACCATCTTATACTTTACACAGCTCTATGCCTAACGTGAATTAAATAGGAAAGCAAAACATAGCAGATTATTCATGAACTGTTCGATATGTGTATGGCTTGTTGCACATTCTTAATATTTAAGTTAAATGTCAAAAGTATATGGTTGGTTATCAACAATGCACATTACACGAAATAAGGAAAATGTGATCAATTGACAATTCAGATATGTCGACATACAGTACATGTAGAAAACATGTGAAATAAGTCGCGTTTATAATAAATCGTCAAAAAAATGGGGAAAATGACGCAATAAGTATGTCATTTTATGACGCCATCAAGCTGATTCATTATACGGATGGCGAAAAATTATGTCATATGACTAGATTTAAAGGTTGAAGCAGGGACCTATACAATTTGTTTGTATAGGTCCCCGTGTTGAAGGTCGTATATTTTTGAAGCTTAAGTTTTGTCGACTTTGTTTCTTATGAAAAATCATTCAGTGGTAAATATAAATAAAAAAATAACAAAACAAAAATCGTGTAATTTTATTTAAACATTTCTGTTGGTGAATATGTCATATATATATTTTTCTGCAAAATATGCACATTTTCTTCTAATGGGTGACCTTAAAATTCGATCAATGAACCAAACAATATCGACCTAATTTTAGCGCATATCGCATGACGTCATTTAAAAAGTAGTCCGTGCACGCGACAGGTATATTCCACAGTGTTGAATACAAGCAAGTATATTCCACAACGTGTTATACCGTCAATGTCGCGATGAAAATGGGATAAAACTAAAATATCGACGTCTTTTCATCTCTGATAACTATTTATTTCCAAAAAACGGTTTAACCCACCGTTGTGGTACTGACTTCCTTTTAAGTACATTTTGAGACATGACTTCCATGAGGCTTCTTTCGTAAAAAGAACGCATATATTGATGACGTAGTACAAACAACATAATATCCTCGTAAACAAAGAAAAGAACATGAGTACGGTTAGATATTTTTGTGTTGTACAATATTTTGTTTAACATGGAATTGCATCATGCATACTTGGTTTAATTATGTTTCATTTTTGAGTCCATTTTTGTTTTGAAAGTCTTGCCTCTCAACCCTTTACCTGGTCACGTGATACATAGTGTCTTGTGCCGACCAATCAAAATTTGTTATCAGAAAACCGGCTCGGAGTCGATCTGCGTGAATGAGTAAACAGCGATGTAAATAAACTGATTGTTTGTAAAAACCCTTGTCTTGGAGGACACTGTATTTTGAGCTCGAAACAAGTTTTATTGCTCATGTTTTATGGTAATGTCAAATAGCATATATATATGATTTTTCTAAAACTTCTTATAAATAAAATATGCAAAATATTTTAAAATCGGTAATAATTACCGATTGTCACCATTTACGGGCCTTTAAGATTTATAAATAAGAACACCGATTCATCAGCTAAGAAACATAACTCTACTAAAAACGAATAAGCCAGATAAAAGTGGATAAACTCCCTTGAACCGAATCTATATTATAAACGTACATGTATTAAATTATGGGATCCTTAGGTAGAATGACGATTTTTATTATAATTGTCAGAGATTTAAACAAAGAACACAGCATAAGTGTTTTGTAAATTTTTAAAACAAAAACTCGTTAAATTTAGTAGATTTGCAAAAGTTTGTTTGATTTTGTACTTATTATCATACATTAAGGCACATGGAGAGCAAATTAACAATTTAAAAATGTGTATTATTATGTATCATTATTTTTCGCGTCGTTGATTTTTCAGAAGAAGCGCGGATTTTGTAACGCGATATTGTTATAGTTCAATTTTTTTATTTTATTTTTTTATATATAAAGCGCGAGCTTTTCTTTTCGTTTTGCTATATTTTGAATTGCATAGACCAAATAGTGCATATTTAACAAAATTAACCCTGCAGTAAATATTGCAAAAACTTTTACAATTATTTCTTTCATCATTACATTATTTTTTAAACATGTTTTTGTTTGCTTTGTTCGTTTCGTTGTACGATTATAAACACAGTTTATCGGATGACAAAAAATGGGTTTTACCATAGCTAACAATAACTCGTTGAAATTCTGAATGGGCTCAATGAAACGGTTATTTCATTGTTGAGTTTTGCTGAGTAGTCTTTTTTCCCCGTTGCATGAAGCATGTTATTTTGGTTGGTGGTCACCTAACCGGAATGCTGGGGGTTTCCCAGGTTCTCTGGTTTCCCCTAATAACACAATAGAACACAAAAATTGAAAATCTTTCTGAAAAAAAAAATAATAGAAAAAGCACGAAATTGCAGCTATAATTCAAAATCCGTTCACGATTTTCGTGAGTGTAGTAAGTACATTATATAGAAGTGCTGGGTCACACTCCGAGGCCACCCATAATGCAGCCTCATCAACTTTGAAATACTCACACACGATCGTTTAATTTTGTAAAAGTGGGATTTTGTCAGTGACAACAACTAAAAAAAACGTTTCGTGTCT
Source organism: Dreissena polymorpha (assembly GCF_020536995.1). Taxonomy (NCBI): domain Eukaryota; kingdom Metazoa; phylum Mollusca; class Bivalvia; order Myida; family Dreissenidae; genus Dreissena; species Dreissena polymorpha. Next base: position 59,665,448 of record NC_068366.1, on the reverse strand, counting down.
TTTTCATTAGATTACTCATGTCATACATTTATATCACTATCTAAAGAAGTTTTATGTTTACATATAGGCATACATGATATGAAAATGCGTCGAAATCATGTACACAAGAGTTCTGAATAAAATTAAACGTCCGTGTTTAGTAGAAGATAGGCCGCGACTCTAAAACTACTAAAGCAAAAGGTGTATCCACCCACTTCGTCAGTCTCTATCTGCCTTTTGCTGTATGAAAGTAAGTTTCATTACAGAGTTGTATAAATAATTATATAAGCAGAATCAGTAACTTTACCTGTGGAATTTCGTTGTAAATTATAATCATTAACTTGCGTTATCATTGGTTGCAAATAATCTAAATACTTGTCAACGATTATAAAATCATATTCATTGGATGTTCAACAGTGTAAGTCCCCAGTCATTAATATAAATCTAGACAATCAGAATTTAACTTAGCCGATTCAATTTTATTAAACATATAAAGTAATCTCAATGTTTTGAATAACTTTGATGATCAACAAGCATTGCAAATGTTAACGTCAGTATTGTGTGAAAAGATTTTTTTCTAGTTATATTAATACAATACCATGTTTGTATTTACTAACAACGCTTTCCTTTCCGCTTTTCTACGGAATCCGGATAATGCCATGTATAATCTCGCCATTCTTTCATCAAGGGCGACACACGACACACGAAGCGATACAAGATATTTTGTGCGACAGTCGCGGCGACGCACGATATTTTGCGCGATACACGAATCGACGCGCGAAAATATACCACGAAATATCGCCCTTGTGTAGGTAGCCCAAAAGGCGATATAGCGTCTTAAATATATCGTGAATCGCCGCGACTGTCGCGCAAAATATCGTGCATCGCCGCTACTGTCGCGCAAACTTTCGTGCGTCGCCGCGACTGTCGCGAAATAGTTCGTGTATCGCTTCGTGCGTCGTGTCTCGCGTTCAAAGGGCGACGTTCGAAACACGAAGCGACGCAAGATATTTTGCGCGGCACACGAAGCGATACATGATATCACTCCCGGAAACCCGACATGCTGTGAGAAGTTGGACATGCTAGGAGATGTAGCCGATATATTTCAAAGAATTTCGGTAGGGTAAGTAAATCCAGTTCTATAATTGTTTAAAGGCATTTTTGAAATAAAATATATTTTGGTACATGCAAAGGAGGTATTACCATGTATGTTAGAAAAATCCTGGTTATTAATATTCAGGATTTATTGAAATATGGCTATTTAAAGTCGACGATGCAGGGATTTGTCCCATATTTAGCACTTTATTTACAAATTTCTTTAAAGGTATGCCAGTGAAAAAGTTTGTTCACCGACAATTATATTAATCAATGTCCCCGAGTAATATATCCGCCAGGGTTTCTTAAAAAAGTTCGTATTGGTGGAAAAATTCAACTTTACATACAACGTGTTGATGAAAAAATGATATGACATGGTGCTGTACAAAAATGTCTAGATATGACATGTGTGAAGTTCATTAATAAACTTAAAAGCTCACTATTACAGCTGATTTATGCCCACTCTGACGCATTGTAGATCATTTTCATTGAACTTTGAGATTTTATAATGATATCCGCTCTGAAGCTAAGTTAATTTCCAGCTAATTTGTATCTTTTTTATTGTTTGAAAATCATTGTAAATGTAAAGCAATTGATTCATACAAGTAAAAATATACGTCCTGTAGGCAAACTAAACATGTATAATAATATTGTGCACCTATAGTTCCAATTATGGGCGGTAGACTTTCATAAATGGGAACTAAATTTGGATCTATTATACATGACTTCAAGTTGACAGCTTTGCAAACATCTTGGACAATGCACGTGTGTAAATGTGTGTTTTTTTTCGTTCTTTTTGGTAGTGATATATGCAAATGTAAACATTTATTTTTAAAACCAAATCCACGCCTTCTTCTTATGTGTATTTGCATAGATAACACGCATTTTTCATCTGATGAAGCCCCAAGCCTTGAACGAATATATTAAGCCAGATTTCAGCCAATTATATAAATTTAAAACTAAGGCGTACTTTCCAATAGAGTAAAACGAATATTGAGATAAATCGTCAAGATTGCATTTAAATTATATAGATATGGGCCCAGTTGCTCAAAGCATCGTTAAGTCTTTACGGACCGTTAAATGATATTGGGCCTGTTAAAATCAGCGTTAGCGTTAACATTGGGTTGCTCAAAATAACGCTGGCTTTTAACGGCCAGTTTAACGCCAGTTTCTGCCGTTAACTTTAATTGAGGTTTAAAGCACAATTAAACAGTTAACGCTAGGTTTCAAAATGGCTGCTATAGCTGTTCTGCCATTTAGGAAACCAAAGGAATTTCGACTGTCACATCATCTTGATGAATTAACTAGTGAAGAGTTTATTGCACGTTATCGTTTTTCTAAGAATGGAGTCTCTTTCTTGGAAAATCTTCTTAAGGACGATTTGCAACGGCAAACAAACAGAAACCATGCGCTGACATCATTCCAACAAATCCTCATAACATTGAGATTTTTTGGTACTGGAGCATTTTATTCAGTCATTGGAGACACTCTAGGATTCCACAAATGTACGGTATCTAGAGTTGTTGAAAATGTAACGGATGCCATCATCAAGCACTTGCACGAGTTCGTTGTGTGGCCATCACCAGTGGAGAAGGAAAGAGTTAAACAAGGCTTTTATGCAGTTGCTGGATTCCCGAATGTAATTGGCTGCATAGATGGAATACACATCCGCATTCAGGCATCTCATGATGATGAAGCTTCATATGTCAATCGGAAAGGCTTTCACAGCATAAATGTCCAAGCTGTCTGTGATCATCAAGGTAAACTTAATGCTGTTTTATTCTTTCCATTGCACATATATATATATATATATATATCATCTGAAATGAATAAATAAATGCATTTAGATCATGTGCTTATTTGTTTGTACTTGTAGATTTTTATTTGCAAAATCAGCGTTCATATGAAATGTTTTGTAAGCATTGTTAGCAGTGAGATATCTAAATTAATCAAGTAAAATACTAAGGATATTATAAATTTGTATCTGATTATTTAATATGTAAAATAAGTTTTACATGTACAACTTACCTGTTATTATTTTTCTTTATCAAATGTTTGAACGTTTATTTTTTGGTGCAAGGTTTTAATGGTAATATTAAAAACATGGGAGATAATTTATTGCAGCATTTTAAGAGTCAAAACGGTCGTTAGTTAAAACGGGTTTCGAAAGGGATAAATTATGCCTCATCTTAAATAACTTTAAGGTGTCACACTCAAATACAAAGCCTTCGTGTTCATTTATAGTTTGTGTGTGATACAGGGAAATTTACAAGTGTCAATGCCAGTTGGCCAGGGTCATGCCATGACAGCCACATCTTCAGGACGTCGGGTCTCTGTGCAAAGCTGGAGCGGGAGCATACAAACTTTGCAGATGGTGTGCTGTTAGGAGATAGTGGGTATGTTAAACTTGTTTTAGCTAAATAAAACTTATTGGTGTATATTCAATGGAAACTAGGATAGAATAGTTTTAAGTTATCACAGAAATAAAATTTCATCTAGTGCGGGGCTCGAGTTTGCAACTTGCTTTACCAACTGAGCTGATCTTTCTGACTCACGCACAATTAACGCCTCCTGCAATTTAACTTTGACGCAGACTTCCTGATATTCCTACCTATAACATCTGGCCTCATATAAGTCACCCCAAAGGAAAATTGCGCCCGCTGCGGATCTCGAATCCCTGACAGACACAACAAAATCATAGCAATCTGGCTTACCGCACGGCTGATTCTTTCAAAATACCTCACAATAGTTTTAAACAATACTAATATGGTTTTCATACAATTCAAATGTAACATTCCCATATTAAATCTTATTTTAATGAAATGGACATATGCAAATAGTAATGGTGTCTGTTCAAAAGCACTGAACAAATATAAACTTTCACCACTTTCAGTTACCAATGCAAAGTGTATATGATGACTCCTTTCCTGGCGACGGATTCGGTGGCAAAGGAAAGGTATCAGCAGGCCCAAACCCGGACACGTGCAGTCATTGAAAGAAGCTTTGGGAGACTCAAGCGTAGATTTGCTGTTCTACACTCTGAGGTATTTTTTAATGAAGCAAAGTGGGTAGGACATACACTTTTCAACCAAATTAACATACAGTGAATATGTACATTTGCCATCTAACAATAATACTATGCATTTGTATATTTCCTTTTTTATTGCATTTAAATTACTTTGATTTCTAATTTTTTTAACAGTTGACATTTTTAAAATAATACAAAATATATTTGACCTTTGACCTTGAAGGATGACCTTGACCTTTCACCATTCAAAATGTGCAGCTCCATGAGATACACATGCATGCCAAATATCAAGTTGCTATCTTCAATATTGCAAAAGTTATGACAAAACTTAAAGATTTCTTAAAGTTTTTGACAGACAGACAGACAGAATGACAGACAGACAGACAGGCCAAAAACAATATACCCCTTTTTTAAAGGGGGCATAACAATTAGTAAATGTTCATTACATATTTAACCTAGAAATCATTAAATGTTTCTATATTTAATATGCCCATACCTGTTATATAAACCTGTTATATAATTTCAATATTTGCAGGTTAGATTGAAGCCTGCAAAGATTTGCAAGATAACAACAGCTTGTGTGATACTGCACAATATTTGCATCAAAACTCAATGAGCCTGACATTGGGGATTCTGATGAAAATCAAGACAATAATGATGCAGTATTCAATCTTGCGATGAACGGGAATGGAAGCGGGACACACATACGTGAATACATTGTCAAGAGATATTTCACATAATGGAAAAACATTGTTTCTCAAATTTATGTAAGGACATTAAATATATAGGGTATAATATAACACAATTATTGCTAAAAAACACTTTTTTTATATTCATTTAAAATAATCAATGTTAATCAATTTGTATTCAATAAAGCACTGAGGCAACTAAGTCAATATAACCATTATATTTCGTCCTCGAAAAATTTTCCATTGATGATCTCATCTACAACGTTCTGGTCACGTCTCATTTCCTCTTTCAGCAGCATTCGAATCCTTATATCAAGTAGTTGTTTCTGAAACATAATATTGCATTCTTAAAGACTGGTTCTTAACAAGTAATTAAAACTGAAACTTTATACAAACATAGATTATTTTGATTTTTTATGCATTAACAGTACAGTAAGATAAGTAGTCAGTCTGAACAATTTAACATTAGTTCTTTTGTAGACCTGGTGAATGTTATTGCTTGAATTTTCATATTGTGTATATTTTCTTATACTGTTAATCACTAGTGTATTACAGTAATACTGTTTCATACAGAAAATTCTGTTAACAGTTGTCACTGAATCAATAGCAGTATAATTATTGATCAATACCTTTATCAGTAAATAAAGACTGTTTTAGCAAATGTTTTATTTAAATCTATGATTTGTTATTGCAATTATTGTATGTACTTAGATTCAACATTCTAAGTTAAATAATTTTGCATATTTTCCCTGTGCATAATTATAGAGTTCCATTCTGTTCACATTTGGCTGAGAACTAGGTCAGCCATCAGCTGATTGAACAGATGTATTTAAATATAGGTCAGGAATATTCCCACGCACTTTGTAAACACTGTCTACTCTAGTGGAGAATTTACTGCATTAATTTCAATTTGCTAGTAAAGGCAAAGGTGTACATTTCTAAGAATAACTTACTTTATTTAAATTTTTGTGTTAATTGATAAAAAATATTTAAAACATGTCAGGAGCCATTTTCTCAACAGAGGTAGTATGTAACAGGGTATTCACATACACTAATTATCATTTATTTGAAAGTATGATATTTGAATAATAATATGGAATAAATAATGCCACAATGTTATCACATTCTTACCTCCCGTTCCTGCTTTTCCACCTCCCCTATGAAGTATTGTACCTGCCAGTACTGCAGTTCTTCAGACTTAGTTGCAAACTTCTTTTGCTTCTTTGCTGGACCTTTATTACAACACTCACTGAAGTTAAAAAAATTACATATGCAATAAACACTAGGCTAATTTTAATCTTGAATTAAAATGTTTAATGTATAACACAATTATACTCTGGTTCAAAGTTGTTACTTTACCTTTCTTAAAATAGATTTCTGAGTGAAGTTAACCTTTTTCATGATTGGTTGATTTGTAAACTCGACCGCACGGGTTTTTTAAGATTGTTTATACTTGTTTTTTGTAAGCGTTGAACACCCAGTGTTCAAAAATTTGAATTTTCCAGTTCCACCCTTCCAAATAAAAGTAGTTTTGCGTAAATCATTTTATAGAATAGGTCATTGTGATAAGAGAATTGATCATTTGTTATTGCTTACTAATTTGCTTTGTATCTTTGTTTGTAAAGTGCTTTGCATTTATGACATTGTCTGTTTATTTACATATTTAATATTTGTTTTCAGCTTGAATTGTTATTAACATATTGTATAATGTTTAATGCAAGGAATGCTTGTATTACTGTATGCTTTGAATGCGTTTGCATGAATATTCTACGAATTATAACACGTGACTTATAATTGTCATAAATGAAATTGCATGTATGATCAATTTATATTTTTGATTTACATTACTTCGTGTACGATTTAGTAATTCAATTATGATATTATTTGAATTATTTGAATTAATTTTGCTGTGTTACAAGGCTAATAAAATTTGACTATCATTGAATTTGTTATTTATTGTAGTTATTACTATATATATATATACTTTCTCACCGATTAAAACTTAAGGAAAGAAATTGCAAATTGTATGATGAAGTACATGGAGTTTACAAATATTTTAAATACAGCATTCTTAACAGCATTTGATCATTAAATAGTACGTAATATAATTATCACAAACAAGGGACAAAATTGTCACAAAACCAGGTTTTCATTGTGAAAAAAAATCTGATAAAGGGAGACAACTCAAACTGAACTTTTTAAATGAACAAACAAAATTAACCCCCTTTGTAAGTTTGTTTTAAAATAAATCTATTTTTAGTCGTGGCGACCTTGACATTGGAGATATTGACGTGATTCTTTCGTGCGACACACCGTCCCATGATGGTGAACAAATGTGCCAAATGATTTTAAAATATCATAATGAATGACATAGTTATAGCCCAGACAAGCTCATTTATGGCTATTTTTTACCTTTGAACTCAAAGTGTGACCTTGACCTTGGAGCTATCGACGTAATTATTTCGCGCGACACACCGTCCAATGATGGTGAACAAATGTGCCAAATGATTTTAAAATCTGACAATGAACGACATAGTTATGGCTCGGACAAGCTCATTTATGGCCATTTTTGACCTTTGAACTCAAAGTGTGACCTTGACCTTGGAGATATAGACGTAATTGTTTCGCGCGACACACCGTCCAATGATGGTGAACAAATGTGCCAAATGATTTTAAAATCTGACAATGAACGACATAGTTATGGCCCGGACAAGCTTGTTCCGCCAGCCCGCCAGCCAGCCCGCCAGCCAGCCCGCCAGCCAGCCAGCCCGCCCGCATTCGCCAATCTAATAACCAGTTTTTTCCTTCGGAAAACCTGGTTAATAATAATAGTAAATACTGATAGTAGAAGAAGTGTGGTTGGAGAGGCAGCAACTACTACTTAAGTAACTAGCCATTATATTAGTAACTACTTTTAGTAGCATTAACTACAATTAGTTAAAGTCAAAACTACTAGAAGTGGTAAATTTTATTAGTAAAAGTAAATACTAAAATTAGCAGTAACTTTATTAGTATTTGTGTTATTTTATCAATACTTTATTCTTTCCTTTACTGCTCCATATATAGTTGTATTTGTGTTATTATAATTTTAGAAACATTATTTTATATACCTTGACTGCTCCGTTTGTCCAACTGTTCCCACAGGGGGCGCAACTGTGGTGTTGGACAGAAAGTGACGACCATCTGTAAAAATAAACACAACAACATCAGAATTGTGTGTAACCTCTGCAGCTCACGACGGTGAAAATAAAACTCATACTGTAACCCGCAAGTGGCGCAATGCCATGTGTCTAAGCGAGTGTCATTGTGAGAAATTGGATACTTATTGGACATAATTTCACATGAAATGGTGAGTATTATTGTTGCATTATGATTTGTGAATGTTTGTATGCAGTTTGAAATATCACATCAATAAAGCTTGACTTAATTGTTGGTTTAAACAGAGTTGAACATGGGAAAAACCCTGTTACTATAAATAGCATATATTAAAGCAGACGGCCGTTGACATTTCATTATTTACTTTTTATTAATTGTTTCAATTGGTAGTTTTTAAATGAAATATTAAAAAAAAAAGATTGTTAGAACAAACCAGCTTCATCGCTGTCCAATCCTCCAATAATCCCATTGAACGATGCCGAATCTTTATACATTTCGGCGATCCGAACTTTTCTAACTTTTCACTGGTAACTGCTGCCTTGCTCTCTCTTTTCAAGTTCTGCCATTTATTACTACATTCATCCGCAGTTCTAACTGCAATTCCTTGTGCAGAAATTACTTCAGCAATTTTCGTCCACATATCTTTTTTCATTTTATTATTTACAGTGTTTGAAAATTTATTAGTTAATATTGAAAATGTTTTCTCATCTTTAACCAGCTCTTCCAATTTCAATATTTCTGTATTGCTAAAGTTAATGCTCCTTTTCTTTCTTTTAATTTCAGGTGAAGTCACTGAAGATGCGTCTGCTTGGGATGCCATTTTGGAATTGGATAACAGGAACAGGAAGTGGAAATTTGGAATGGATTGTGTGATTTAACATGGATGTTAAAGTCTTAACGCTGCGTTAATTAACGCTAGCGTTAAAACTTGTTGAGCAACATGAAGTTAACGGCTGATTAAATTACGCTGCGTTAGGGTACTTAGCAGAGGTAAAGCTTAACGGTAATGTTATCTTAACGATGCTATACTCATTAATGACTTCCTAGTATGTGTTTTACTTTACAGGTCATTTAAAGTTTCACGTCATGGATAAACTGTATATATCGTATTGAATATTAAGTACGACGTACAGTTTGTTTGCAAGTCGCGTAACTCACTTAAGGTAGGTTATTAACTTACGGCTCGCGCATACATGTCATGAATCTCTCTCACACTGCTTCTCTCCTATGTGTCTGTCTCTGTCAGTGTCTGTCCGTACATACCAGAGCTACAATAGGGGGTTCTTTATGTCCGGTTTTCTGTACACTTGACACAATGAGGTTCATTCCATAAATAATCGCTCTTACGGGATTAACATATACTAGTGGGGTTAAAAAGATCAAAGAAACATCAAAGGAATAACACCATAATGTGCCTCTTGTTAGAACGTTCGTCCGTCCGCTCGCTCTCTCCGTCCTTTCCTGTCTCTCTCTCTTTTCAAATGTTTTATGCTCGAAAATATATTAACTTATTAAGCAATATTACATAAAACATAATAATCTTAAGGGTAAATATCTTTATATGATCAATAATAACAAACATGGGGTACCTTTTGATAATTGGAACTAATTTGTTTTACTCGCGAAAATTAACTAGCGAACTGCGGGGATTTGGGGGGGGTATAAGCGGTTTATCGAACTCGCATTAAATTTCAGTTGATACATTAGATGTTTTATTTTGATGTTTTGTTCACCAATATCCAACACTGATTGCTCACTAAAATAAAGTTTTTATCGTTAACAGTTTGATGAACAATTGCATTTGTAGTTAAATTCTTGTAGAGTTACGTCTTATTTGTTTAATCAGAAATTAAACAATCAGAAATTAAAATCATTGTTAGTAATTTAGTAAAGCTGTTTTCTTTAAAGCGGTTTTCTGACAATAACAATTGGATACTGTCATTACTGATTGGACTGCGCTTTTCATGTGACCTGGCTCAAATTATAGAATTGTCATTAATCAAGTCAGGGGTTCCGCTGTCGATCGCCATTGGCGCCAAATGGCGCTAAATTTTTATATGTGGCTCCAATTTTTTAAAAGTGGCGAATTTCAAAAAATCGGTAAAATCCTATCCGAAAATGTACTGCGAGTCGAAAGCACGCGACCGAGCATCAGCGGCCAACGTCTGTCAGTTGTAAATATTGATTTACGATGATGTAAGCGACCTACAGTGCAGAGTGCATTAGAAATCACAGAAGCGTGTAAGTGTTACAAACGGTGATTTTACTGCTATTGTCAAGTTTTATGGGGGTTATTATCGGATTAACGGCTCCTTTATGATATTGAGCAATAAGTTAAGTAACACGGGGACAAACTGTCACGACGATCAATAATTATAATGATTATTAGGGCCGCTATTTCTTTGTTAAAATCAAAACCATGGGGCTGGCAAAAGCATTTAATTCCTCCACATCAACAAATAAAAACTTGTTTCAACAGGTATTTGTGAGCATTTCTGTTTAATAGATTCATTATTGTAATGTTCTTGGAAGGATATAAATTGATTAAGATAACAACAATTTCTGAATTAAATATAAAACATTCACTCGATGTACTATATTTCGGATATGTTAAATTCGGACATTTAAAGATAGGGACATTTATGAGTTGGTTTGATGTTGATAGTTTGTAAAAATATGTTTTATGTTATTTCAGGCAACTAGAATGGATTGTGGCAATTATCTGGGCCTTTCTGTCAGGAAAAAGGCGTGAACAACAGTCATTTAATTGAACCTGGAAATCATCCACCACTAACAGAAAACTTGTTAACAACAGAAGCTGATGTATATCATGTCCAAATGAACAAATATAACTGTTAAACAATTTGAAGTGAGATGCTTTATTTTCTGATTCCCTTTCAAATGATGAACATTGGTGTGATTTTATGTTTAAATAATTACTTTCGAAACTTTTATGCAGCATACTGTTTAATACATTGATGTTAACATTATTATATTATTTTGGTTATCCGTGTTGTTTATCAAGTTGAAAAAAATGTTATTTATATGCAAATAAAGCTTATTAAGACTTATAAAGGTATGACTTATGAAGGTACTTATTGTTTTCTTTATGAAATAACATACTTTTTAAAGTGATAATATAGTAAATGAAAATAATGTAGTAAGGTTTCTTAAAATGATTGTTCTTATTAATAAGGTGGAATAACCGACAGTATTCACGCCGCGAAAAAGTGGCGACAACTTTTTTTGGGCCAGTGGAACCCCTGCAAGTGTTTTTTTCTGGTCCCTCGGGATCAATGACTCCAGCACTTTCCTGTTGAGAATTAAATATCGCTTAAGGTGATGATAGGGGCGTGAGAGATGTTGCACCTTCCATTATCGCTCGATTGGTCATTGCCGGCTCAGGTACTACTTACATGTACCCCGGGTACTCTTAATTATACTTACATGTACGTTTTAGTATATTTACCGTACCCGGGAAATTTAACGCTAAATCGGTTGTTGTCGGCTTTTTTCTATTAATTATATATTCACATTTATGTCAATTTTCTGTAAAATGGCCTATATATTATCGGAACACGAACGCAAAAAGCATGTTGATGCAGTTTTTTTAAAGAGAAGTTTGTTTAAGATAATCGGTTGCGCGTTTTACGACATCGAATTTCGGGCGGGAATACAACTCGGGTACAGTCTAATATCGACCGAGTACGATTACGTATATTTACCGTACCTTGGGTACATGTAAGTATACTTAAGAGTACCCGGGGTTCATGTAAGTAGTACCCGAGCCGACAATGATTGTAGACATATACACAATCATGCAGTTACATGATAGCAATAAATAATAACAAAGTCACCCATACTATAAAGGTAAGTGACAAAGCCTATGGTAAAAATGTGAACACATTGAGCGTAATCGCCCTCTCGTGCCAGCAAAAACAACACCTTGACAGGTTGTCATTTTTGACAGTCCTACTTTCACTTTCATTTTGTGATATCAAACTATTAACAATTATGTGGCTGAGAAAAATATCGCCATTGCTTATTTAATATGTGTTCTGCATATTTCTTCAAATAACTTACATCAATACACGATTTTCTTCGTTAATTCAAATATTCCTGACAGGCTACTTCTTTGTTTACATATTTCGCTTACATTTTGACGCGCGTAGGTAGGACCGCATTACCGCTTCCGAAATGTGTATTCATACTATTGCCTTCGAGGTACTTATCCGATGTTTGACGGAAAGGGCCGAAAATGTGCAAGTGTGGGTCAAGTTCCCCACAGGTACTACTTCCCCGTACCCCCAATTTTTTTCAGTACCCACAATTTTTCGTACCCAATTTCTTTCGTACCCAATTTTTTGTGTACTTATTTTTTTATTCTTACCCAATTTTTTTTTGTCGTTTCCATTTTTTCGCATAATTTGTTCGTACCCAAACATGTTGTACCCATTTTTTTCGTACCCACATACATAATTGTGGTGATGGAGATAAACTTAAATTGATGCTTTTATATCCATCCTCTTCAAAATCATCGTCACACCAGTACTGTTAGTACTTTGATTCAAAACGTTATTGGTTGTGTTTTTGCAATGTTGCATAACCGCGTGCTTTCATTCATCTTATGTCTGTATTTTGCTTTTCTTCGAATAGCGTTATATTTTATTCTAAAATGTACAAATTGTTGTCTGTTTGAGTTTGACTTTTCCTATTAAAGTTACTTTTTGCGTTACGGAAGATGCATGTTGCAGTTCTACAATTATTATCAAACCATTCTGGCGCTTTTTGATGCGATTTTTTTATTGTTATTACTGTAATTGTAAAAGCTTTTCCAAATATCCGAACGCTATTTTCGTGTAAATATTGTGTTAGAGTATTAATTTGTTTATTAATATTGATTTCAGTAAAAAAATTGTGCTTAATACTTGTATATTTTCATCTTTTAAATAAATTAAATTCTTGTGATTTGTCATAATCAAATATTATTTGTATTCTCATTGTTTTGTATAATTTTAAATTTTTTGCTGTATGTTATTATCATTTACTGTTAAAAAAACTGAAATAAAGCCCTGAATGATCAGAGCATTCGGTCCAATCAAGTATTTCAAATTTATGAATGACATTCCAATTGTAAGTGTCTTGGTGTATAAGTAAATAATCGATTACGCTAAGGCCACGTGGTAAGGAGAAAGCGTAATTACGTGCTTTATCTTCAAGCACACGGCCGTTAGCTATGATATGGGTGGTTGATTTGCACAGGGAGATTAATGCTCGACTTTGATCTTCATTCATTCGCTTCGGAATGTGTCCAAAATTTAGTTCATTTGAATTTGTATTATCGTTGCTATAATCATCTACATGTTTATTGTATTCTAATAGATATCGAATAAATAGCCAGTTCTTGAATTTAAATCTCCTACAATAAAAGTGTATTCCAAGGTGTTCTATGTTATTCTCAATTTCTTCGAAAAAATCAAAATCTACATCTTTCAATACCATTGAATTCGGTGGTGGAATGAAATTGCAACAAATGTACACATCTTATCAACATTTCACATCATTAACTTTAACAATTGATATCTTATCTTATAAAGAGTTTTAAAACAGAAATACCCCCGGCTTGTCGGACCTTTTGTCACTACATGTATATACATACGATTTATGTCCATAAACATGTGTGCTTTTAAAGTTTTAGATGTTTAAATTTTGCACACTTTTTTGTCGGTCCATCTTTAACTTAATAAAATTATATCGTATTGATTTATATATTCCAGAAAGTCAATATCTATACATGCATTTTTCAGCCGATATGTGTAGTAGATAATTATATTAGTATTATATCCGTCTTAAATCGTGAATTAGTTTGATAAATGTATCAAATGTACATTTGATTCTTCTGTAATACTAGTCTTGACTACATTATCAAACGCTCATATCAGGCTATGAACAAATGATAAGAAATAGCATAATATTAAAGTTAAGCAGGTGAAGGGAATTAAAGTTAAATCTTTTTTTACAATTAATGAAAAGGCGATTAAGGAAAGTGAATTTGAGAAAATATACTCTGCCATTATAAGACAGAATGAAGAAATTTAGACAGGTAACTACTGGAAGTTGCTTTAACCACGTAGATAGTTGAAAGGAAGTTTGAATGAGCAAGTTGGAAATTCGGAATGTCATATATCATTTTTTAAAGAAAGATATCCATATAAAGCGATGCTGAGTTGTGCGAACGTCAAGTGCAATACAACTGAAGTACTTTGTACGCTTACAAACTGTATGGGTTTTTTCACATGTCAAAAGTTTCTTATTAAATCCTCATTGAACTAATTTCGCCTAATATAGTGTTAAAAGCTAAATTTATATCAAGTTCCAAGTAAAGTATGTGTTTGGTATTAAGGTTGGTCATTATATGGAGCTCGAGGTTTCGACAATTATTATTTTGCAATTTGAACACTCGGCAATTCAAGGTTTCCCACCGTCTATTTATAAAAGATAGGAATAACGACATCTATAAAATGCTTGACAATTATTGCGTCAGTCCAGTATCAATGTCCGCGAGTTTAACGCAAGTGGAATACGAAATTAACGAAAAATGAAGGACAGCTGCATTTTGTTATACGTTATTGTAATAATGCATATAGTGATTACTCGTTTCGACAAGGAGAATAAGCCAAGTCTGACAGAAAAGGCGTGGAGTAAAATGTAAGTAAAGTCTTAAATTAATTATTTATAACCATTACTTTTTGGAAACAATTGGTGAGCAGATTTAGATTGTGCACTCTGATAAGGCCATATAATTCAACGTGAAACTGAAAGTTATTAATAAACATTCAATGTTAAGGCCTAGGTCGATAAAACATAAATCAACAGTAGGTGTTATTATATATTACACGCTATATTACATAAGATTTTAATAACACGCGTAGTTGAAGCTAAAATTTATCATAAAAAGTATATGAAATACAGCTTATGCAAATACATAATTATCATATTTGGATAGGTGCCCATTAAGGATGCGCTACCTTAAGCCCGTTTTTGAAACAATAAAGTTTACATGCCGATTTTCGGAATTGTATTTATGATTAAAATTTTACAAATGCATATTCATCCCTAAACACGAACTCTCTTTTTTAATATCAGTAATTTCATATACGATAATGTACATTTGCATAATCCAATACATGTATATAGTTTTGGCACATTTTAGCAGAGACGTAGACGTCTCCGATTTCGGTTTGTTTGTATTTCCTTTTACTAATTGTCATAACTCACTTTAACTATTCAATGATTGATATTCTTGACGATTAGTAAGCGTTTTTATAATTTATTTGTAAATAAATATGAAGGCACACTACATGATGTTACGCGCCACATTTGAATATATGCATCCCGGAAAAAGCAACTTTTTGGAAAACCCCACTTGTCTGCTGGTACAAATAAACATGACCCATTTATAATCCTTTCAAAATCACACACCGTATCAACCGTTATTATTTAAAGGAAGCTTTTATTGGTTGATATAATGGACCAGCGTTGTTTGTACCGGGATGGGTGGGTTTTTCTAGACTCGTGCTTTTCCGGGATCAGTCTATTCTCAAACATGTTATTTCCCTACCTTTAACATAATCTAAGAAAAGAAATTTGAAAATACTTTCGGTGGGATCCCTTTAATGATATATGTAGGAAACCCAACTAGATTTTCACTGTGACGTTTCTAGTTCCGCTACGGTGAGAATCATTTTATGTAGCAACACATAGTAGACCCACTCAACTTCACATGATATACACATATTGGGAGCGTCAACTTTCGATCATTTTGAACCCCATTGATAAAATAGTTATCTTGTAACGCCGATGGCAATATAACATGTTAATATGACTCCTACAGGCCTACCATCCTCTTTTGTGCTATGGCTGGTTTATTTAACTCAAATAATTTATCTATATACTATATTGTATAAAGTCGGCGACAGAGCAAAAAAGAACAATATTATATCGAGTATTCGTCAATTTTAGGATGGCAAAGACACTGTTTTCAAGGGGGGAATTTCTTGCAACATTCGGACATTCAGAAATTAATAATAGTAATAGCAAGCGCAGTCAGTCACTGTAGAGTTGTTGAGAACGAGCAACATTGTATACATATTTATCCCGTGTACTTAAGTCTAACAGACGAACACATCTCAGGCACATGGCTGAAAGCTAACATATGCACTATGTTATTATCATACTTAGTACACTAAGTATACGATTCAATACAAATGGCATATGAAGTACGCAAGAACCGTTATTCTGCACGTAATACATTTTGAGTTAAAGTACTTTGCTGATTGTCTTCCGTATTTTGTGTTTAAAGCATAACTGTTACACTCTGAAAGCTCTTAACACGAAGTTAAGCTCTTATATATCTCGTACGAGCATATAATTTTATAGTAGTTCACATGAGGCGTACGGCGACACACCAAACCAACGAGCAACGAGGACTTGTTATGTTCATATAAAAACCGTCTCTTGCGTTGTTCCCCTTGTCAATATTTGCGTTAAAATGTAGAAAATATTATCATATGTGAAAGTTATCCAGCTATTTTACTTTAGCATCCTAAATTAATATTGTGTAAAATTTCAGTAAGGACACGGACTATTCTGCGTGCAATAGAAAACCAACGAACGCTGACTCAGTCGGAGATGAAACTAGTCTCTGCAAATCACCTGATACACTGAAAAGAAAATTTCATTTACTCCCTCTGGACGTAAAAAAGCAGTGCCGCGTTGCATGGATGTCTGTACGCTTTACTAAAAACACATATCAAATAGCATACGAGTATGTTTATATAAATGCAATAATCGAAATAAACGAACATAAAGGACAACCTTCGAATGAGAGCATTGCTTTTCCTAAGTTTTACAAAAGTGAACGTATTCCTACGATGTTAACATTGCTCACATCACGCCGAACAGAACTGATGCAACATTTACGAAACACGGACAACATTGACTCAGTAACTTTTTACACAATCAATGATTATAGAAGAAATTGTTGTGTCACCCCGTCGGGGAAATCAGCATCGAACACCGCGGTCATAAGGGTCTTCCAGGGAAAAAGCTATTACTTGGAGTTCATTACAACGTATTTAAACAGTATCATTATACTAGTAGTGCTTTTTTGGTTAATAACAAGACATCCAAATCCACAAATTCCGAAAAGCACAAAACAAGACCCAATAGAAAGCTTTACGTGCTCGGTTTTGGATCGTATCTTCCAATTACCGATCAAGGGTTCTAACAAACATTTATATCAAAGCTATTTTTCGCCAAATATTGAAGACACTGTTTGCTGTCCCGTAACACAAGAGACCCAAGGAGCGACAATTAACAACTTCGAGCACGACAAATTTAAAATTGCTAATGTTGATTCAGATTCGCAATCTCAAAATAACAGGTCACCAGGAGATGGAGACTCTTCAAAACCAGAGAACGCAACAAAACTATCTACTGTTGCTAACGTTAAAATGATCAGGGAATGGGACAGATATATATCTTATGGGAAATGTCCCGTTGATTCTCATGATAGCAATGTGTACCCGTCATCATTAGCAAAAAATGGATTTTATTTTAACTTAGAGCATAATCTTAGTGAATGTTTTAGTTGTGGGCATAAAGTGAGTACATGGGAAAAACGTGAATCAGTAAAGGATGCCCACCTTAGGATATCACCGAAATGTGATTTTGCAAATGGAAAAGACACTTTTAATGTTCCTATACACGATGATAAAACAAATGAAGCATCGGAAAATGAGAAAAACAATGGCGCGTGCGGTGGTGAAGAAACTGCCAACATTCAACCAAGAAGAAAAACAGTTGACTCCGATGACAAGCTTAACAAAAATGTTAATCGACATGATAATTCACGGAATGAAACACCACAAGAGGAACTGCATCCTGTCGATGACACTATCATCGGCAATCCTAGACATCCAGATTTTCTCAGCCAAGAAGATCGCATGTCAACATTTCTTAACTGGGCATTTCCCCATGTTGCACCGATAAATCGTCTTGTGGATGCAGGACTTTATCACACAGGTATATTTACAATACAAGAAACGCTTAATTGCATTTGACAATAATTAGATAAACCAAATAAAGCCCTACGTTATACAGCCATCTGGAATGAATATATTGTATTTTATGAACACATATAGGTACATATATGATTTGTCTGTTCAGGTACTGCTGATGAAGTTCGATGCTTCCAGTGTGGTGGTGGCATGCGGAACTGGCAGCCAGGGGACGACCCATGGATGGAGCATGCATACTGGTTTCCACATTGTGAGTTCGTCCGACATCGCAGGGGCCAGGACTTCATCGACATGGTTCGCATGGGAAGATCGTTTGAACGGGGTTTAGATATTGGACCAAGCGAAAGGACACCTCAGGTTAGCAAATAATTCATAAAGAAATCTTTAAAGTAGATAAAACAATTATTTACAATTGTTTGTTGATAATAGTTGTTTATGTGTGTTTACTGTAATCACTTACATATATTTAATAGCTTAATCATACTTAATTATAATCTTGCAACATTAATTAAGCGTTATATCAAAACGTGAATCAAATCTTACATATGTTTCTTTCTCATGTTTGTATTGTATACTGAGATTTATTTGTTTTATGAAACTCTTGCTAAATATACTGGAATTACAAAAGTTATATTTATATATAGCCGTCAGAAGAGGAACAATATATTGAAGTGCAGACATTTTCCAGACAAAGAGCCAATCTTAGAGCTCCCACAGCTGACACCGCCATTTCCGAGTTGCATGATACCTCGATGGTTGACTCGGTCGCAGACATGGGCTTCAATAAAGATCACGTACTTCTCGCTCTTGGTCAGATTCGAAGAGCACATCCTGAAGGTACCACTAATATAAGCTATATATGTTGCGGGAATATAATAAAAAGTTGTCTGCATAGTTTCCAGTAATTTTACTTCCATTTATTTCGAATGCAAAGATTAATCACTTAACACTGAAACACGGTAATTTATATTATACTGACACAATAATGAGAAGTTTCACATAAATGTATTTCAACGGATATAGAATTTTTCTTGCGACGGGAAATTTATATGTTTTCATTTCTATTGTTAACAATTATCCATTGAACAATCGTATCTATGTTCTCTTTAAATCATCGTCACAGGACATAGAATTGAAACCGAAGAATTGATAGAATACCTTCTGGCCAATCCGCAACCAAAACCATATCAGACTACGTCAGAGAGGTCAGCAATTGACGGTAAAGCAGCAGAGCATAAAAAGCGAAAGCAGAATAAGAAGAAATCAAAAGAAATACCGGACGCTGTTACATGCCCGGAAAATACCGGTTTGTAAAACAATAACAATAAACATATTTGCAGTGTTTGAGTGTTGTATTTTTGTATTGTAGCCTTCACTAAACATCTTTACCATTTTGATTTGTCAGTTTGAAAATTAATTTTTGGATCGGTAGACTAATAGTACTGGTCCTTTAAAGAATAACATTAAAAATCAATACATCGTGTTCTTACATCAAATTCACAATACGATTCGACGTAGTTGTACCTGCATGTGAAAGCACGTGAATCCTATTTCTATGTATACTTAAACTTATACTAAATGTTTGCCTTATCTTTTTTAGAGATTAGTGTTATTCTGGATGAAAATGAGAAATTGAAACAGCAGTTGATGTGCAAGGTTTGCATGGACAGTGACGCATGCGTGGTATTCCAACCGTGTGGTCACATGGTCACGTGTGTGAAATGCGCAAGCAAACTAAGAAAATGCGCTATCTGCAGAAGAAAAATTGAAGGAAATATTAGAATCTACTTGGGTTAATTTTCTTTGTTAATATATGTTTGTGTCAATTGTTAATATAAAACTGAAAATACTTAATTACCATTAGTCGAAAGCAATGTTTATTTATTTTATTATTTACTTGATTAACTTGAATAAAGTAGCTTTACATATAATGTATATACGGTAAATACAACCCCTCGAGGCAGCTATAATACGTGTATAGTACATGCATAAGTGCTTTTTTGCAGTACAATTTTCGTCGTGTTTATCTTAAAATGATTTTATGTACATTTGTATTTATTTATTTTACTGTATAGTCGTTTAAATACATTTACATATTTACATTTGAATAATATTTATGGCATCTACTTTCAATTTACTTGTTTGCAGTTTGCTTTTTGAGACTGATGTTTATCTTTCTATATTTGTTGATCATGTTATATTATACACATATAACTTTACTGGTGATATTAGTAGTAGTTGTGTACATTACTTTGCCATAGTGATGATAAAAATTAGTACCGCTAGTCACCTTTATACATAAAACGTAACTGGATCACTCATTACCAGTATGTATGTTATAAATATCAATCTCATTCATAACCATCGCATTACATTCATCTTTGTATTTG
The DNA here is from genome assembly GCF_020536995.1 of Dreissena polymorpha. NCBI lineage: Eukaryota > Metazoa > Mollusca > Bivalvia > Myida > Dreissenidae > Dreissena > Dreissena polymorpha. Next base: position 59,645,029 of record NC_068366.1, on the reverse strand, counting down.
GCTCGGAAGTAGTCCCTCACGAGTCATGAGGTTTTAAGTCCCATAATCAAAACATTAAAACTGTCAACATCCATTAAACTTTCAGTATGAGAATATTAAAAGTGTTGTGTTTCCAGACTAAGACAACAATAAATGTAAATGGACTTGAATGGTGGAGACTCTGAAACATGATGATTTTACAAACCTACGATTTCATTGTTTAACTTTAGCAACAAAAATTTATTAGACCCGTCATTAGCTGGATGTTCGTGATTCAAACTGAAGGCATTCCATGTGTACTATGACGAGTGAAAAGATGTGTAGGTTATCTTTAACACCTGAGAAAGTGAAATATGGCCTCCTGAATGTCATTCCAGTGCAGATCAGGTTAAGGATGTCGTTTGTTAATTTTATTTATTTAAGATGTTTTTAAAAATATGTGTTTCAGAAATCAAATTCTCTAGATAAATGTAAGATGTTTGTTATATGCATTGAGACATACATATTTGATACCATGTTAAGGTTCATGTAGAGGCTTCATTTTGAAAAATGTGGGACCCCTAGTATTGAACTCAAATTTGACTAAAGGAAGAGTGCCACATAGAAAATGTATACATATATGCTTTAAAGGACGTTTTTCCTTCAAACTGCTACCAATTTTGTACATCAACGTATCATAACATCCACAAAATCATTCAAAATACAAAGCGATTTTAACACTAAAATATACATTATTTTCAAAAATCTGAATCATGTTTATTCCACGTATTTCGGCGGAAAATTATATAACTAGTGAATAATATCGACATTGACGAGGGCAAGTTACGCTTAAATAGTAAAAAAAGTTTACATATCTAGAAATATCAAAACTCGAACACATGTCATTTCATCACCATGGGGGCAGCCATTTTTAAATTAATAAAATAAGAAGAAACATGCTAAAAACTCACTCATCGCCTAATTGACATTCCAAACGGTTGACGATGACAAATGCATTGGATTGTAATATTTCCGTTGATGTTTGCAAATTGCACGATCAGACCTCATAAACACTCAAAAGAATAACTATGTAAGAAGCATTTCACCAATGTTTACAATCGTTGTCGAATCACATGTATTATATTATTGCGCATAAAATAGTACGCTTACAGACTGACAGAAAGATCGATACGTAACTCCGTTAAATTTATCACGGTATACTATTCTATTGATAATATATAATAATACATCGCTTTAACAATCTAAAAGTAGAAATAATTCTTTTAAACGGAGTTTTTAATAACGAAAGTGAAAACAACGGAAGTTGGGTGGGTATTCTGTGAGATGCACTTCGGCTCCAGAAAAGCAATTCAAATAAACTAAAAAATACGTGTGGGGGACAATTTTCAGCTGGAAAATATTTGAAATAGGGTAAGAGATGATATCTCTACGTGGTCATTGCTGTTATTTAGTGCGATCTCTTGCTGATTAATGTTAATAGTTGTTTTACTAGTTGCCACCCAACTGTCAAAATAAGTATGCGTTTTGTCAGGTATGTGTATACACATACCCGGTTTTCTCACCACTGCACGTGGTTTCGACCGATTTGTTTTGCACGTTTTTTCTACGGATTACAGCGAAGGTCACGCTTTCAAAATGGGTAGAAGGAATCGAAATATAAAATCAATTGTTTTGCCAATTTCTTTATATTCCTTTACAATTTTATATGTCGTCTGCTATCTAATTTAATTTGAGATGGTTTAAATTTGCAATTTGGTTGAGAGGTAAATAACAATATTGTTAAGCCTTTGAAATAGAATTGTGACTCTTATTATCCACCATACCTGGATTTTTAAAAAGTAGTTACGTTTTAGTTATTTTAAGAACTTTGTTTAGGATATTTATCCAAAAAAGGCAGTTGAATAAAAACTCATTTGTTGTTTTATGACAATAATTTTCTGTGAAATGTTGCTAACTTGACCTTGTATATGTATATAGCTTTGTATTTATTCAACTTAAGGTAGTGCATATCCTTCCTAACTTTAGATTGAGATTTTGTAAATTAGTGTAAAAATGTATCGGTTTTAAACCAAAATATGAATAAAGCACAGAAATATTGAATTTCAAAAATGTGTTTATGTTATTCTATTCGTCTTAAGCTTTAAAATGATATATAGTTTGACCATATTGTACCACATTCAATGAAGAAAAACCACAGCGAAGTTTTAATGAATTTTATCCCCCCCCCCCCCCCATGAACCTTAAGCGTCCACTTGATTTTTAGAAACCAAGAATCCAGACGGGAATAAAAAATAATAATCTATAAAAAAAATCGTTACAGTGTTTACTTGTCCCGTAACTGATTTTTGTATATATACATGTATTTGCATTCCTGTGCATATTTAATATCACGAGGTCTATTTTCAATGCGGTCAATATTTATGTTAAAGTATTAGAAAATTTAACCATAAGAATTTAATGAACCTGACGTCATTTACAAACGCGCATTAAGAGCAACTTATTATTTACTTACCGAAGTATTATGAGGTTTTGTAAGTCAATGTCTTTTTATTACTCATATGTTCACAGCCAATTTCCAATGTATTTTTTTGAATTGCCTTTAATCGTGGCATAACTTTTTTATTAATTAACTGAACCAGCAAACAGACTGATATATTTTTACGCCAATGATTGCAAGGTTATTCGTTTAGTCCGGTTCCAGGGTGCAGAATCAACGCGGTTTTAATTAAGGGTTTTACACACGGGCTGGACACAATTTAAACACACCGCTAAGAGTTTTATTGTTGCAAATACCTAAATTTATTGAAATTCATTTGCAAAAATCGTAAGTGCATAATAGACAGTTTGTCTTGCGGTTTGTGCCGATATCTTAAGGTAAAAAAATACATCCTTGAATACGTCTAAAATCGGTGACAAAATTTCACGTTGCGTAAGGCATAACCGTATTAATGAATGCAGTACACATATAAATTTGAACAAGAACACATGCGTATTAAATAAAGAAAAATTGTTTTAAAAAGTTAATCGAAAAAAAAGCACCACTTACCGGTTCCTACAAAGTCACGTGATTCTGCACCCTGGGTACACTAAAACGGCGAGTGATCTTAATCTAGAACTTGTTCACAGACTGACAAATTCCAAATGTGTAACAAGATCATAGAATAAAAAACAAAAGCGTACGGTATACTAATTAATACATTAACGTACTAACGCTACGGTCCATAATTTTTCGAAAAAGCCGTTCCACGAAAGTGAAAAAACGTTTTAATTAAGACATACATATTTAAACGTTTGTTACAAAACAAGAAACGATGGAATAATATTAAATGTTACGAAAGTTTACGTTAAAGTTACAAAAAACAAGTGGACGCCGATCGAGCAACGAGAGAAGAAACTAAACAAAAGTGCATTCTACATTTATATATAACATTGACAATTCAATGTGTACATATCGTTTTATTTCAACAAAAACATTCAAACTTGCCCCCCCCCCCACCGCTCTCTTTTACTAAGCGGGATAATATAGTTAAAATAATGTAACAATACCAAAACAAAACAGCTATTTGATGCAATCGTCAGTGAACAAAGCATATACCACCATAAAACTTAGTTTTCAGCATTATGCAATGACAATGTCATGTTATATTGTTGAGATACTTCTTCAAGGCTACAGGGATGGGCAATTGGACGACCAGAGTAGATCGCCACTTACAAGAAGACAAAATCTGCAAGCGACACAATTTTGTTAGACTGTCCACACACAACGAACGCTTCGACATTTCGTCCCTGCACATCTTGTACAACTTCCGCTGAATGGCGTTAGAAGGTTTGCCATCAATCTTGTATTTTAATGAACTAGAAATTGACCTCTGCAACATGCTGTCCAGTAGCGTTGTCAGAACCTCAGATACATACTCTGTAATTGACACCTCGTCGTGTTTAGAAAGTTTCTCAAATTTGTCACAGTTCACTAGTATTTCTTCAACAAATGTATTCAGCGGGAATATCCCGGTCGTTTCAACGTTCGGGTCAGAGCCATTCTGAATAAGAAGTCGGAAAGTCGTTATACTGCGTTCATCCAATCCGAGGGAAATGCAAATTTTCATAAATGCGTGTAAAGCGTTTCCGTGTAAACGCGTGTCTTCTATGGGACCAATGACATTTGGCTCCGCTCCGTGTCTAAGCAAAGTTTCGGTCGCCTTGGTAACAAAACGTCTAACGGACGTAGTATCTTCGTCAAAGTGACGTATCAAATTTAGGACATTTCCATACAGACAGTGCAGTGAGGAAGGAAATGCCGATCTACCAAAGGCTGTTTGAATGTTGAATGCTTCGTATCTAGTTTCGTACTCGACTTCATTAAAGTTGGGATCCACTTGAGCGTTTAGGAGAACGACCATACACGCGGTCATATATGTCGAAGATTGGCCGAAGTTGGATGCAGGGATATGACTTATAAGACTGTACAGAGGGTAGGTTCTAAACGGAATGGTTGACAGCGGATTTTGGCGATGTTTCAGTAACACGGATGTAACAGTCAGTAGCGACTCGTACCATTCTTTCTTAAATGACATGCTATATGAGTAAAGCACGTGGTACAGATTCATGCCACTAAACAGAGTGGATAGGTTGGGCCGGCAGCTGAGTAGCACATCCAAACACTCGGCATTGGCCAGTTTCAAGGCCGTACCGACGGCGTCCTTAACTTCATCGGTTGCCGGATTCTGCTTTAGAAGTAGCCTCAGGGCGCTTGGAGAATTGCACGAACACGCACCGGAAAGGTAATTATTAGCGTCCAAACCAAAGCGTGTTTTCACGGAAGAGAAGTCAAGTATGGTTTTCACGCACCCTACGTGACCGCACTCAGCTGCAATATCTAATGACGTCACGCTGCTAGTTCCATTGACGGATACAAACGGTACTTCAGTGGGAGGTTTAAGCCATTTGAATTTGGTCTTTTTTGTTAGAAAAATCGCCGGGTCGTTCTTGCAAAAGCATCGCCGTTATCGACCTGTTCCCCAGATTCGCTGCAACGTGGAGGTAAGAATGAAGCTTCGGTTCGTGCGGGGCTTTGAAAAGACCGAGTGCAAACAGCATGCCCTCCGCTTCGACGTTGTTTGCGAGAATGGTGTGGTGAAGCATGTCGTACCCATTTTCATCCACCCACGACAACAGAGCGGCGCGTTCACATTTCTCGAGGCATTGTCGCAAAGCCGATACGTCTTCCGTGCTGGTAATCTTTTTGTAGAGTGCCTCTTTTAACAATTGGATTTTTGAATTTGAAGACATTATGTATTACCATGTGTATTACCATGTTTTTCCTTAAGGTTCTACCGCAACATTAATATTTGAACGGCCCACAGTGACACATCGACAAAATGTTTACATCCCGCGTACATCTAAATATTTCTTTCCTCTTAACATATTAAATGAGCGTTGTCAATCGAACACGTATCAAAGAAATTGATCTCAGTTCTACTGATCATTCCAGCATACAGTAAAGTACACACAAAAAAGCAGCAAAGGTACATGTACCGATATATTAGTGTATGTTGTCCTTCAAGGGTCAAAGCGTCGTTAGCAGCAGTCGGCCTTTCGTGCATATTTTTATCAGTTAAATGATTTAAAGTACACCATGTGCGGATTGTAATATTTATCACTCAGTATTATAAGCTAGTAGTATCTAATCATGCAATAATAACAACGTATCCGCACGATATAGATTATTAAAATCCAAACAAAATGGTTTGTTTACAATAATTCAGTTTACACACTCTGTGTTAAACAGGCGATTTAATTTTCAGTATTCCTTAATGAGCGTTCGGTATTGAAAAGCTTAGAAATAGTGTTGTTAACACCTATGTTTTTAAATGGGTATTTCGACGGAGATTCCCAAGTATTTGATCGCATATGATTAACAACCCTGAAAGTGCAAAAATATATGTCGAAATCGTTAAGACAAATATATAACCTTTAATAACGTGTATTTTCAAAAGCATTACTCTTTTTAGTAAATAGTGCGTCTTTACACAAACAGTTCCCTATCAAATAGTTGGTTAAATTTATTTTTATAAAACAATGCCAAACACCAAAAAACAACCAACGATCTATCAAGTATATGTTCATTGATAAACCTTTGCATTAACCAAATAAAACAGAAGACAACGGTGGTATTGGTAAGCCCTGATTCCCCGTACACTGGTCACATACGTAGCTATTCCGTCTTATGTACGACACGAGTTTACCCCACAGCGCCATTCGACGGGCCCGGAAATGGGATCTCATAGAAAACTCTTGGTTGCTCATGTACATATACTGTTGTGAGTCGATGTCAAACTGGGACCAATCTTCCTGAGACGGCATAAAGTTAGCGGCCGATGCCGGTGTGTTTGGATTGCTAAAAATAAATAATACACTCATTATTATTTTTGTTATTATTTTAGTAGAAGTAGTACCTCAGTAGAAGAAGAAGAAGCAACAGTCGCAGCAACAACCACAGCAGAAGCAGCAGTAGTAGAAGTAAGCAGCAGTAGTAGTATAAGTAGTAGCAGTAGAAGTAGTAGTAGTAGTAGTTGTTGTTGTTGTTGTAGATGATAATGATGATGATGTTGTTGTTTGTGGTGGTGGTGGTTTCAAGAGTGGGTCAAGAGATGGAACTTCACTAACCCCGTCTTGGCAAAGTTTGTCCACATGGTCATGATTGCTTTGGAGATCATGATGTCGTCGGGTGTAGTGTTATCCAACCTGTAAGTTTCGTATACCGGGATTCCGAACACGTACCTCAATTCGTCGGCGTGGTTCGGCCCTAAAGATAAAAACATGGAAATTATGCATACCGAGTACTAGATGTCACTAGATGTCCTTACAGATATCATGGTCTCTGTTGATCATTAAAACAAGACAGTTGTTGAGAGTGTTAATGGGTTTTACAGTTAAATGAACGCATATGAACGGCAATGCGATGCTCTGTGCCCGCCTAGCGACTAGGAGTCCCGCATTCGATCCCGCTGTGGGGGCGTGTTTTTTTTAGCAAATACTGGTTCTATCCAGGAAACGAACTTATTAAGTGTCTAAGTAAGCCGTCGGCTTTTCATGCAATCGGACTAAATGGAATAGGTATAACAGGACTGTTTAATTAGACAATGATTTAGTGGTAAAAAGGTCGTAACAAACCCTTGACCCATGTCGGCGTGGGTATAGGGACTGGAATGACACGGCTGGGGTCTGTAAAGGAGTGTACTTATATTAAAACGTATACAAATCTTACATATAGCATATTTATATACTAGTAAATGGCTTAATAGACTTCGTATGTGCATCTTCTATGCTGTTTTGAATCACATTAATCACGTATTGTTCGCACAAAATGTCGCGTATAAATAAATGACAGATCACCATTTACGTTTGAAGAATGAGAAATTTGCAACAATGATCACTGAAACTTTAAATTATTACCGGTATTTCGGAATACATACAAAATGATTCAGATCAAAGGTAGTGTGTAATGTGAACTTTCGTATTAACTTCTTACATCATTCTGAAAACAAATGCGTCAAATGTTAAGGGTATGTTGTTCGGCGTGTAATTGAAGTCACGAGCTCTTCAATTATCGTTTAATTTTTTTTACTTTAAAATCTGTTTATACATATGGACTACCTTTGATCCATGTAGATTTCAGGAAAGAATGGCTGCTGGGAACGACGCCGAACTCGTACATGTACGTTGATGCGCGCGCAGCTTTGATTTCCATGTGACCAACTAAAGACAAGATGGCAGGGTAGAAGAACGTGAAATCATTGGTAAAATCTATTAGTGCTTTAGTGTTGACGTCTGGTTCATCATTATGTTCCCAATCAATATATGCAAAGCTTACCAACTTCCTTAAAACGTCAACTGTTGCATTATTCTTGATCCCAAATAGGTTTTGCAATGCGTAAGAGACAGCGGTCTTTGTAAAAGTCTCCCTGGATAAAGTGAAGTTGTTGAAATCCGTGATATCCAAAATATTCGGCCACACACCAACAATATAGGATGCTGCCTCGTAGCTATTTACTCCAGTCATGTAATCTAGAGACGCGAAGAAGTCACGCGACTCGCTAGATTTTGAGTCGTTCCCAAATATGATATTGTGGGGAGCATTCGCAAGGAAATCGCCATCAACTACGGGATGTAATATTTTTGTAACGGCATTTGATGTCGTACTGATTTGCAACTGTTTAGCTGGCAGTGCGCGCAAACAGGTGTAGACGTTTATTGCGTTGACATCACATCCGATCATTGAGATAAACGGTTGTATGTCGGTATCCTGTTCGGTATTTACCGACCAGTATGCTAACGCAGTGCCACTCTCTGCAATGACGCGTCTGAATAGGCCCCTGTTGCCGGGATACAATGCTTGAAGTGAAACTGAGGCTGCTCCGGCAGATTCACCGAACAGCGTCACAAGATGACGGTCTCCACCGAAAGCCTCGATATTGTCGTGAACCCATTTTATAGCCAAATGCTGGTCCCATAGACCAAGGTTTCCGGGAATTCGCCCATCGCGTGTTCGCAGGAATCCTAATGCACCGACACGGTAGTTGATCGTCACAACTATCACTTGACCAAACGCGCTAAGCCCTTCTGCGGGGTATGGAAGGCTACCTCCTTCGAGAAAGCCGCCTCCGTAGATCCACACCATCACCGGGAGCGATCGCGGTCTTTGAAACGCTTGAGGAACATATACATTGAGCATCAAGCAGTCCTCCGAGAACGCCAAACCCAAGTTCCGGTACGCCTCCTCGCTCGCGCGAAGACCTTGAATACACCCAACAGGCGGCTGTGTTGCGTCAAACGTTTCGTTGAAGGGCGCCTTTGGGATGGGCTTCCGAAATCTGTTCGCACCGCCGGTAGATTCCCCGTACGGTATACCTAGAAATTTAGCGAATGTAAATGAAGTGTTGTTTATTGTTACCGTCTCTTCTACGCCGGAAATGTTCCCTACGTTTGTGTGAACCGTTATTCCGTTAACAACGTTCAAGGACACGGCACACAATACAATGTAGTTACACATTAGCATGTTGTTCGGTATGACACTAAAATGAATGAATGGTGGTTCGAAGGTTATCAGTTGTGTTCCATTTATTGAGTACTAGATAAAGGCTATTGGGAATTTAATCAAAATTCATGCGGTTAAAGGCATCTGCTCAAATCGGCCCTAAATTTTCAAAACATGTTTTGTGTTTTCGATTGTATGTAATGTTCAGCAATTTAGCACAGGAAGGCACTTCCACAGAACTATTTTATTTTTAGGCTGTTATGAATGACCAACTGTGGAAAAACAATAACCGTTTTTAACAGTTTAAGACCTCGAACAAAACGTAAGGACTTCGTGTGATACTTAATAACATCTAAATGCGGATGTAAATCTTCCTGTTACTATTATTGTCATCTTATTATCAGTGCCACGTTTCCTTATCGAAGACCTTTCGTGGAGAGAAGAAATGTCATAAATCGACTAAAAGCCATGTTAAATATTCACATGCTACAAAATTACCGAAAACGCGCCGGAAGTCACCGTTTTACGATCCGTCAAAGACGTAAAGAAACCCATAACGGGTTAGCAGACATAATTGGGTGCACCACATAACTAATGCATGGTTTCAAATCTCATTTAACCCATTTATGCCTAGTGGACTCTCGCATCCTTCTAAATTGGATAATTTATTTTCTAAAATTAGGGATGTCTATTATACTTATTTCTATATTTAGACTATTTCTTACAGAAATTCCTTTAATCAAACAGCGCAGACCCTGATGAGACGCCGCATCATGCGGCGTCTCATCTGGGTCTACGCTGTTTGCCAGACGCTAGGCATAAATGGGTTAAGGATTGCTATAAATATACAGCCCTGTATGGTTTGGGACTGGAAAAAACATATGCAATATATTTAAGCCGAAATTTGTAGAATTAGAAACAAATAGATGTGTGTATGTTGTTTATGTTGCATAACATGGATATGCTACTCTGGTTTACATTTGAGTAGTGAAGTGGTAATAAAATTGAACCATATTCTATGTTATTTCTGTTTTATTTGATTTGAGATGCAATAAGATTAATTTGGATTTATTCTGTTTTGCGAATACATTTAGGCCAAATGTAAGGTTCAATGGGCGCTTTAAACCAGTTAAAACTCAATCATTTGCATTGACGGTTTAGAGGCGGTGACCTAGAGGTGGAGTTTTATTCCTTTTTGTGTATCGTGTTATTTGTCCTTAGTCATATGTAGGCATAATTTGGATCTAGTAGTGGCGATTGTATTTACCTGCTTCTGGTGCGACGGGAGTTTCACTTTATTTATGACAATTATGTATTGCTGACTACTAGACAGATAATGATGACAACAACCGCTATCAAAGATATTATAGCTGTGCATGCCTTCCAGTCAGACTACTCAAATATTAGAAAATATTGAGAGTTGCTGGAATCCCGAATTGTGTTTTCATTTGGGTATCTCATAATTTAATATGCGCAATTAATACGTGTATGCGCCTTGTCAGACGTACCCAGGGAGAGCAAGGCTTTGTTCACAGCCCTTTGTCCACCAAATCGGAAAGAGACCAATACGCTTATCCTATATGGACCAAACCTTTTTTAGCTCACCTGAGCACAATGTGCTCATTGTGAGCTTTTGTGATCGCCTTTTGTCCGTCGTGCGTCGTCAACATTTGCCTTGTTAACACTCTAGAGGCAACATTTATTGTCAATTCTTCGTGAAATTTGGTCAGAAGATTGATCTCAATAATATCTTGGATGAGTTCAAAATGGTTACGTTTGCTTAAAAAACATGGCTGCGAAGGGGCGGGGCATTTTTCGTTGTATGGCTATATATGGCTATATTAAAACCTTGTTAACACTCTAGAGGCCACATTTATTGCCCGATCTTCATGAAACCTGGTCAGAAGATTCATCCCAATAATATATTGGACAAGTTAAAAATGATGCCGGTTGGTAAAAAAATGGCCGCTAGGGGCGGGGCATTTTTCCTTATATGGCTATAGTAAAACCTTGTTAACACTCAAGAGGCCACATTTATTTTCCGATCTTTATGAAACTTGGTCAGAAGATTTGCCCCAATGATATCTTGGATGGGTTTGAAAATGGTTTCGGTTGCTTTAAAAACATGGCCACCAGGGGGCGGGGCATTTTTCCTTATATGGCTTTATATGGCTTTAGTTAAACTTTGTTTTTTTCTTTATATGGCTTTATATGGCTTTAGTTAAACTTTGTTAACACCCTAGATGCCACATTTATTGTCCAATCTTCATGAAAGTTGGTCAGAAGATTGATCTAGCTTGGATAAGATAGAAAATGGTTACGTTTGCTTGAAAAACATGGCCACCAAGAGGCGGGACATTTTTCCTTATATGGCTTTAGTAAAATCTTGTTAAGACTTTAGAGGCCACATTTATTGTCCGATCTTCATAAAACTTGGTCAGAAGATTTATCCAAATAATATCTTGGACGATTTTAAAAATAATGCTGGTTGGTTGAAAAACATGGCCTCCAGGAGGCGGGGCATTTTTCCTTATATGGCTTTAGTAAAGCCTTGTTAACACTCTAGAGGCCACATTTATTTTCCGATCTTTATGAACCTTGGTCAGAAGATTTGTCCCAATGATATCTTGGATGAGTTTGAAAATGGTTTCGGTTGTTTTAAAAACATGTCCACCAGGGGGCGAGGCATTTTTCCTAACTCAAGCAATATATAAACACTCAAGAGACCACATTCATTGTCCGATCATCATAAAACTTGGTCAGACGATTTGTCTCAATGATATCTTGGACGAGTTCGAAAATGGTTCTGGTTGGTGGAAAAACATGGCCGCCAAGGGGGCGTGGCATTTTTCCTTATATAGCTAAGGTAAAACCTTATGAACACTCTAGAAGCCATAATTATTGTCCGATCATCATGAAACATTGTCAGAAGATTTTTCCCAATGATATCTTGGACAATTTCGAAAATGGTTCCAGTTGCTTAAAAAATATGGCCACCAGGGGTCTGGGAATTTTTCCTTAACTGGCTTCATGAATCTTCATAAGAATATTTGTTTAAATGATATCTTGGATGTGTATGAAAATGGCTTTAGTCTGTAGAAAAACGTGGCTGCCAGGGTGTTCACTAGTCATGAAAGTTGGTAAGAACATTTTGTTCTTATGACATCTTGGGCTGCACAGAACAGGTCTGTTCCTTTGAATCTCAGGTGAGCGACTTTGGGCCTTTCAGGCCCTCTTGTTTAATTAATAAATATGGCATACTGTAAAAACACACATAACATAGACTAATGCGGATACATTTCATCGACCAATGGTATATGTATTGATAAATTTAATACAAAACGCTCGTAAAAGAGACCAATGCGGATACATTTTTTGGACCAGTTGAATTTTTGATTGATAAATATGGTATAGAACACTCAGGACAATGGCCAATCCGGATACAATATATGCACCATTTTAATTTTGGATTGATAATATGGTATAAAACACTCTTAACACCTTTTGACCAGAGTATGTTAATAAAAATTTATTGTAATAGCCTCATGCATCACTTTCGGCTAAAACTTTGCCCCTGCACGTTAACTATACAGGGGTAACCTTAGTAAAAGAAGTCATAACACTGTTCATCTCATACATGATTTATTAATTGCATAAGAAAATATTTGAGTGCTGTAATGTGACATTTATAACAATAAATAAACATATATATACAAACAAGAGGACAGAAAACACAGCCAACTACAAAAGCGATTATATGCACTAAAAAAATAAGAATTACTTTTGATATTTCACAAAGGTTCTTCTCAAAGCATTAATAAATTGCAGGAAACATGTAAATCTAGACTGTGTTTAGTAAATTAAACATAATAAACACTATTTGTAATTTCTTTAAAAGTGTCATGACTAGAAGATAAAGAAATCACTACTTAACATTATAACAATTCAGTAATTTTGAGCTAGCCAAAAGGATCCTAGAATAATCATAAAATCTAGATACAAATTTAAGTTTTCACAAATTGTTTTTATATTAAACAAAACCTTTGTAAGCATTCATTAATTAATCCATTAAATATATATTTATATCAAAAACACAAAACTTATTATTTACTGCAACCACTGTGGTCAGAACTAGTAGATGACAAACAAGGATCACTAGTTTTTTTTTATTTAACCAATTTATGTCTAGTGGACTCTCCCATTCATCTAAATTGGATCAATTTATTTCCAAAATAAGGGATGTCTAGTATATTTATTTCTATATAGAATATTTTTACCCAAATTCCTTTAAGCAAACAGCGCAGACCCTGATGAGACGCCGCATCATGTGGCATCTCATCTGGGTCTACGCTGTTTGCCAATGCCTTTTTTCTAGACGCTAGGCATAAATGGGTTAAACATGTTCACCACAAATTATTTCATCACAAATAAACGTAGCATTCACTAAGATAGAAATACAATTATCCAATGCATTGAACATTAAAATATAAAATATACTTTGTATATAAAGAGTGTGTGTTTTCTGAAAATATAACAATAAGTTTTCAAAACACCCACAATCACAGTTTCAATTTTTATTAAACTGACCATAAACAACAAAAGCATTAATAATACATTTATAAGATAGTCAAATAGGATTAAAATTAACATCTCAATTTGATTTGAAACAAAATGTAACCACATAACAGAGTCTTGTATAAGTTTTCGTACGAGTATGTTCAGACTTTTTCATCTGTCTTGAAACACTTAGCAAGTCATGCTGGCTGACTATTTTAGATGAATAATCAATCAAGTACTAACACTCTATGGCAAAATATTGTGTGATGTATCTAGCTAATGCATGGTTCATGCATATTATACATGTACGTCGACTAAACAGCTGATTTTACCTTCTCTACATTAATATATGTGTGTGTCATATAGCAAGTTAATTAAAATCTGTATACAAAACTGTACCCTATGGCAAAATATAATTAATTTCATGTCAAGACAGGACTATGCTATTTAAAATCAATAGTGAATCATTTATATATTTGTGCAAGAGAGAAACGTTTTGAACAGAATACCATACACAGTTTAAACAAAAGGTAAAACATAAAATGTCAAAATTATTCTCCAAATACATTGTATATGCAGTAACTTCAATAAGTTGCCTCTGTTAACAAGGCATCACTATAAACAATGCACCAACAATGTCTGGAATAATATGGAATGAACAAAATTCAGAAAATAATAACAACAAATAACAGTAAACATTGATACCCATGCATAAAGCAATAAAAATGTGGCAAACGCCTAGTACACAAAACAAACACATTTTCATGTCTTGGAATTTAACAAAAACCTTAAAATAAGTTAAATTTTGGAGATTCGTTTTCAATAGATTTAAACTTTCTTTCAAGGTTTATCTACAACATCTGTATTTAAATGATAACACAGTCTTACAATATATAAATAATTAGAAAATATAATAAAGTACATTACAATTTAGATTACAAAAGCACTCCTTATTATATAAAATAAACAGTTCAATAAGGCACTTGGATTTACCAGACGTTTGTTTGCCATTTCTGATGCTGTACTGACTTATCTACTACAGTCAAATTAAACTTCATCAATAATTGATAGAATTGATTAAATTACACATTCCTTTTGAACATCAATGTTTAAATTTGATTTGCAACAAAGTCAGATAAACATGTTGACCGCATACCAGAGAACACTCCAAAAAATACTAATACAGGATGTCCTTACTTCAACATGAGATAAAATATACCATAAGTAACATATATATATGAAACCATAATGGACCCTTGCCCACAAATCACACATACTATAATGATATTTCATTAAACACTTATTGAAGTACAATGTAACAAATTATAATCACTAATATCCAGTCTTTGTCATGAAGCCAACAGTATGTTTATGTGTATTTACCAACTTAAGCTAACATTAGAATAACAAAGTATATATATGCTCCTTGATAAAAACAAATTATGATATTAGTTTGAATCATTTGCATGTAATAAAAAAAATCTTCAAATTTTATCTGCAAAAAAAATCTAACCACCGACAGTATTTCATCAAATTCATAACTAAATTATAAGTCAGAGCCTTGATAACTACAACAAGTTTTCTTTTAATATCTGTAGGTTGGATACAGTTTCCAAAATTTATCTTTGTATTTTCCAGCTATTAGAATTATAGGTTTGTCCTACACACAGTGCAAATATACAACTGTAAACCGAAAACTTGTTAGTATTTATAATAGCTACTCATCCAGACAAATGCTGCGATATTGTAATTACTTATCAGGTTTTTAATTATATGAAGTGTATGCACAACCAAATAGTGGAAATATGATATACGCTTAAAATAATCACCTTGTTCAAAAAGAAATATACAATTTTCTCATTGATTTCAGCAGTCTTCGCATAAATATTCAAAAACACAGATGTCAATGTATACAGATGTAAATAAATAAACATTAAGATATATATTTAAAGGAAAGTGCTTGGCTTTGAACAAAAATAATGTTCTAAATATTGGGAAAAAAATGAAACTCCATACATATGACAATTTCCTGCTTAATAATTCAGTTGGTATTGATATTTCAGGTAAATGCCAAGTTAAAATTGAAGAATTAGACAAGTTTTTGTTATTTTAGAAATAACAGTTGCTAGCTGGTAGATATACAGTACCATTGAAATATTTTACTTAAAATGGGTTTGTATTGTCCTTTAAAACACAAAAAATAATGATTTTGTATCATCTTTTACAAAAAAACAATATATCACACAACAGTTTTGATACATTTTAGAATTTGTTTAAAAATAACAAAATAACTGTGACATCATCTCTTTTAAAACAGAGAATTATTTATTTAAAAACATTATTAGGTGAAAGAGCAACTGCCCATCTTGAATCATATCACATTTGAAATATCAGAAAACAATGCTAAACCAAAAACCACCCTTATTTCCTATGAAAGTGAAAACGCAAAATAGAAGGATTTCACCATATCCATGGCAATGATTTAATTGTCTTTCGGGTAAACAGCCTTGAGCCAAGGTCTAGGTAGGTATTGAGCCCCGTCAAACTTTTCAAAATAGTCCTCTATACTTGGATGTAAAATCTGAAATAAACATCAATGGTTATACAGTATACATAACTTTAGCAATAGTAATAAATCAGTCATTCTTTATTTGAAAGGTCTGACATATACATGACTTGTAAACCATCATCAGACAAATATTTGTCAACTGTCATCAGAAAAAAACTGTTCCGTTTCCATTCATAGACATAACAATCTCGAAGTAGCAAAGCACACACAGAGAACAGCTTCAGATCCTGGCTAAAGCATGCGTCTGCTTCCGTCTGGTTCCTGGCTCTCAATAATTGCCAAATCATATTTGGAAACATTTCATAAAACATGTTTAAAAAATTGTATAAATTACTTTGAAAAACAGATGACGTTTTTGAATGTGTCTTCAAAGGTCAACACCATCACAGATAGTCCAATAGATTTCTCCACAAATGTCTTTCACATTCAATTCCTTTGCAATACATAATTATCCAATACATGGACATCATGTGTTTATGTGTTAAACTTTTTAATACAAATGAGCACAAACATTTGGTATGTTTGTGAGTTTCTAAAGGGCACATGCTAACCTTTATGATTTTAGATGAATGGAAATAAATCTTTTAGCAATAGCTACTGGGGCATAGTATAAACATGTTTTAGCAAAACTCCGATACGTCAATTGCTGCAGCACTTACTTGCACATTGACAATGACTTGAAGGTTTTCTTGCGGTACATAAGTGATCTGAGGGGCTAGCCTGTCTCGAGTATCCACCAATATTGCATAGTTAGGCTGAGTCTTCCAATGCTGAAACAATGATGACGCGGGTACGAGCCTAACTATGGGAAAACAGGGCTTAATGCATGCGCGTCAATTGTCATCACAGATTACCCTCTGCATTCCACACAGGCTAATCAGGTTGGACACTTTCTGCTTTGATGGTATTTTTGTTGCAAATAAATAACTGTTCTTAGGGAAAATCAACCTGATGCGGAAAGTGTCATCCCTGGTTAGCCTATGTAGATTGATCGGCTCATATAAATTAGCAGGAGCCAACAAGCCCATGGCCTCAAAACTGTCTGCTACATGTAGGTACCTAAATTTTTTATGAAAACTCATTTGTTGGATAACATTGAAAGAACCAAGTTAGCCAACTGTGGCCTAAATGTTAGTTTATAGCCTTGTGTTGGATAGCAAATAATATAGGAAATTCTGTTTCATTGAGCTTTCTTTATCAGCCAATTAAAAAAAACTGTTTGAAATTCTGAACTGTAGGAATAAGACCCCTGTTGTCCATGCTTTTCTACAAGCCACAACCTTTTTTTTCCATCACAACTTATATTGCATAAAAACATATATTCTAAACAAATTGTATGATACTTGGGCAAAAAATGTGACCTACAGTTTTCACAAGGTTACAGTACGGCCATATAAGGACAACTGCCCCAGCCCCAGACGACCAGTTTAGAGCAAATGGTCTAAGCATGATTCAAGATAATTGGTCTGAAAATAAGACTTCTGGAGCGTTTCTATTTGTTTAACCCATTTATGCCTAGTGGACTCTCCCATCCTTCTAAATTGGATCAATTTATTTCCAAAATTATGTATGTCTAGTATATTTATTTCTATATTTAGAATATTTCTTACAGAAATTCCTTTAAGCAAACAGTGCAGACCCTGATGAGACGCCTCATCATGCGGCGTCTCATCTGGGTCTACGCTGTTTGCCAAGGCCTTTTTTCTAGACGCTAGGCATAAATGGGTTAATTAGACCGATTGACATTGAAGATATAATTGGGCGAAAAAAATTCTGACTCTGACCAAGTTTCATGAGGATGCACACAATGGATACCAAAAGACTGAGTGATCACAAAAGATCACCATGAGCATGTTGAGCTCAAGTGAGCTTAAAATAATATTGATTGTAACATGACAACACCAATATTTATGTTTTTGTGACTATACTTTCATTTTACTAGTATGTTCTCAAGATTTGTACTATTACTGAGGAATTTCACAACAATGTTCTTTCTGCTAAAGTAATATCAGCGAGAAACATATTAAATTAAACAGAATATTGAAGTTGTGTATTTCTTTGCTTAGAACAACACATATTTTGTAAGTATTGTATTGGGGCCTAAGATTCAACAATTATGTAACACTTTACCAGCAGGTTTAAAGTTATATAAAGATATGGTTATGATACAAATATTAAGTCTAATCAATATCAATATCTTTCTAGTGTTCAGTGTTCTAGACAAAACAGAGATATTGATTTTTGTGGAACAATGTACTGCAATAAATACCAATGATTTGTTTTCATTCCCTATAATGGAATTGCAAATTATTAATAAACTTTATTGATTTGTGAAATCATTTATATGACTTTGTGCAGCATAGTTTATAAATAAAAAATGTGATTTTAAAATGACAAGAACACAATGAAAATAAGGCTGTTACGCCAAACCTGCTTGATATTGTTTTTTTATCAAGTACAGAAATTTCAAGTAAGAGCTTAATTACCAGAAACTTGTTATCTAAAATAAAAGTGATGTTATTTTGGAAAGACTTCACAACAGTAATATACCATATTGACCTTACGGGGCTCACCAAAACAATTCACTATTACACAGATCCAGCAATGGTAAGAACAATTTCTAAAACTATTATTCCAACATTTGAAATAAGGGCATCCCAATACTGTAGTTAAAATATATAAACTAATTATAAATTAAATATCATATTGAGTTGTATATATTGATATATTTCAAATCATTACCTCCTTTCCTTTCTCATGATTGTGTTTTAACCAGTTTTCTGGAGCCTAAAAAGTGGATGCAAAGCTTGTAATGTTGTAATATAAACAGTTCACAGAGGAAAAAATTTAAGTTTATAACAGAGGCAAATGTACGGTATTTATCACTTATTCACATCACATCTCAAATTAAAAAAAACAACAACAGAAAACAACAAGAGATGTGTTTGTCAGAAACACAATGCCCCCTACTGCGACGCTTTGATTTATTATTTTTGTTTTATCATTCGGCAGGTACAGATCATTATCTCCCTTTGAAGCTTATTACTTCCCTTGGATTTGTTTTTTTTTACCTTTGACCTTGAAGGATGACCATGACCTTTCACCCCTCAAATGTGCAGCTCCATGAGATACACATGCATGCCAAATATCAAGTTGCTATCTTCAATATTGCAAAAGTTATGACCAAGGTTAAAGTTTTGGGACACACACATACTAATGAATGAATGACAGACAGACAGGCCAAAAACAATATATCCCCGATCATTCGATTCCGGGGGCATAAAAACAAAATCATTCACATAGTTACAGTTTCAGCCAACCATCTCAAGATAAAACAAGAATACATGCATTTTTTTTTAAACTGTCAATATACAGAGCGAACCAGAAGGTCTGACAACAAAAGAGCATATGCACAATTTTAACCTTTATGCAAGAGAGACAAAAGTAGAATTGTTTTTAAAAGCATACATTATTATGTGTAGCGCTCTGGGAAAATGGGGCTTAATGCAGGTCTGTAAAGTGTTATCCCAGACAAGCCTGTACAGTACCCATTTGCTTATGAGGAACGACACTTTCCACCTAGACTGGATTTTCGTTTAAAAGAGACTTCATTCAAACAAATAATACCGTTAAAGCCCAAAGTGTTGTCTTCAATTAACCTGTGCGGACTGCACGGGCTAATTTGAGATAACACTTTGAGCACATGCATTAAGCCCCATTTTCTCAGAGTGTTGCTCTAAATGTGAATGGGAACATACCTTAGCAAATTCATCCCATCCAATGACTACACCACGGTATCCCCAGGTTGTATGTTTCACCACTTGTCCTATTCGATATTTGACCTCCGGGGGTCGTATTGTACGTGGCTCTGGGGACCCTGCACAGGGTAAAAATAAACGAAATATGAAAGTCTGTCTTAGCTTTTCGATTGTCATTATTTATGCATCTACATAGACTTTGTTGAAATATTGCAACAGCAAGCATTCTAAAAGAACATACATAGAGTCTGCATTTATCATTTTTTTACAAAAGAATGCATATTTTGTTCAGATATTTCACAACCATGCGATGTACCTTCAAAAACACACATCAAAATGATGTGGAAAAAATATAATGAATAAGCACTTCAAATTTGACATGTTTTTTAAGTTCTATGAGGTTTCAATTGTCCTCTTATTTTAATTGAACATAAACATAAAACTTAATGAACATATTAAACGGACAAATTTTTAGGATATGGGTTGCATGCTTAATGCTGCACTTTTTTACTTAATTAACCCAATTGCAAGGGGTAACAAGAGATGTGCTTTGTCAGAAACACAATGCCCCCTTTTGCGCCGCTTTGAAGCCATATATTTGACCTTTGACCTTGAAGGATGACCTTGACCTTTCACCACTCAAAAATGTGCAGCTCTATGAGATACACATGCATGCCAAATATCAAGTTGCTATCTTCAATAATGCAAAAATTATTGCAAAACTTTAACCAAGGTTAAAGTTTTGGGACACACACAATGAATGAAAGACAGACAGACAGACAGACAGACAGACAGACAGACAGACAGACAGGCCAAAAACAATATGCCCCTGATCTTTCAATCTGGGGGCATAACAATATCTGGGATTAAATAATAAATAGTGCATTGATAGTTACCAGCAAAATATCCTTTGGGATCAAGATGGTTGATAACTTCAACTGCCGGGGACTCCCCATTGGGGTCATCTTGACCTTCGAAAAATGGGGTTGTACTATAGGGTGATATGTTGTGAATGAGACGGGCACACCACGTCTTCCAGGAACGCCAAGATAGGAACTCCTCTTTGAACTCTACGGCCCCATCCACCAAGCTGGAACCAAAAACAAGTGGTATTCATGTATGTGTTTCCACCACAGGTCTGATTCTATGTGTTCAGTATTTGTAATTTTGGTACAAAATGAATAATTTTTGGAACACACTCATGTGTATTCTTTTTTGAAAATGTACATTCAAAAAATCTAATATCAATACATCAAAACTTATGGCTATAGTCACAGACCCTGTCACCCAGATGTAAATATTACATTAAAAAGAAATGTTTTTTGTTCATCAACAAATACAGGTATCTGTCATTACTTTTAAGTATTTTAGTAAATTATAGACCAGTAGATTACTTACGTGTTGTCCGCTTATTTTTTTAAAGAAAAGAACTTGTTGGTCTTGCTGTTTGTTAATGTCCACTGATGGAAGAATAAAGAAATGCAAACTTTATTGTTGATAACCATTTACAAAATAAACTTTACACTAAAAAAAGTCCATATGGATAAAATGTGTGTTACTTTTTAATGGCATAACTTCGCTGAGATTCTGTGGTGGACATCCACTGGGAGATAATGTACTGAACAGGAACTGCTAGAAGCAGAACGCCGAGTAGAGCACCTTCCCTTCTGTCGACTGGCATAGCATCTAGCTGATAATAAATATAACTGCCTTGGTATACTTTTAACAAGTAATTTTTTACATTTTCCTATCTCAGGATTTAACATTTACCCTAGTCCATTACAGGGGACAAAAATACCACTCGTCCGCTCATATTGACGAGTGAAATCTCGAAAGGACGAGTAAATTTCCCTAAAGCTCTTGTCTTACAGGACTAGTGAAAAAAAGCTGATGTTAAAATATGTATTTTCTGACCAGTAAGACTCTCTTTCATTAAATAAAATCATTTTCTTAAAGCATATCTGTTCCGAAAGTAGAACGCGAATAAACCGGAAATTGTAATTGTAAATTTCATACAGTGGTGCGGGTTGTTATGCCAGACCGTGTCCCGAGTAAATATTTGCTTTTTTGTGTAAACTTTGCGCGTCCATGTTGACAGGGAACCATCCGACTGCATTTAACTGCAAAGTACAGTTTTAAACCAGTCTGAATTTCGCCTGAAAAATGTCTGACAAACGAGCGTTCTTTAAAGTTGGCGGGAGCGATGTTCAAATGTCCGAAACGGAGAGCACGCGAGCATTAGAAAAAAAGGAAAACACAAAATCGTCTTCATTAATTGAATTTGTGTTCCTCATAAATAAAGTAATTTATTTCACTGCTTAACTTTTTTTTTGTGATCAGCTGGCATGAATAACTGAGTATATAAGCAGCATTTTAGCAGTGATATAAGAAACTTTATAAGTCATATCAGCCCTTTGCAATCTTTATTTCACACATATTTGAAGGACAAGTGCATGTGTTTGCAGGACGAGTGAACATTTTTATGCACTTGTCCTGCAGGACGAGTGCAGTTTAGAAATATTTTTGTCCCCTGCATTACAATCACAAAAAAGGTATTTTTCTTCAAAATTAATTATGAACATTTATTTGCAAATTTTATGCCAAAAAGAAACTTTAAACTTCATTTAGCACTTTATCCTTTTTTTAACAATGCACTATTTAAATCCCATGTAAATTTCACCATATTAGTCTGGTCTATAAGTACTATTTCAAACAAGAATATAGACTTTTCATTGGTCAATAACTTTAAATCCAAACAATCAATTGTGGATGAATTCTTTTTAAATGCATAGAGCGGATTTAAATAAGTATTATTTCAAATGTACAAAATTTTATATTTTAAATTGAACACAGTTTTAGACATATGAATATAAAAATGGCAACAAAAGGAACATGCCAATGTAGAGTGTTATAGTTCAACAGAGTTTCAAAATTCACATTTGGTTTTATTGCTTTGTTCACAGAAATGTATGAAGCATGTGTATCCATTGTTACAACCATCTAAGAATTTTTGAATATGTTTTAAACACACAAGTTTGATAAAGAAGTTAAATGTGTATTTTTGGAATAAAAAACTAAACGCTGTACGTTAATCTGCAATATTATGTAAAGTTACTTGTAAGATTAAGCTCCCAGTCATAATCAATGTCATGTACAGCGTTTCTGTCATTCTCATCAGTCAGGCCCGTTTAATCGGTTGCTTAGGTTTGTAACTATGCACATGTGATTAGTCTATAAATAGTTTTGAATGGGAAAAAACTCATGCCCATGTTGTTTTTAAAAAAAAAAGCAAAATTTTCACAAATAAATGACTTAAAAAACGTTTGTTTAACCCGCAATTAAACCCTTTAAACATACGAACAATAATGAGTTGTGTAATTTAAATAATCAGAATACCAGGTTAAAATAAACATGTTCTACTTTCTACTGAAAACCTGTAAATGATTGTTGTAATATTTGTTGATCACAGATTTAAACAAGAGCTGTCAGAAGACAGCGCACTCGACTATTCGAGTGCTTGACAGTATAACGTAAGCCATCATGGAGAGAAGGGGAGGGGGGGTGTGATCATTTTATAGTCGATTTTTCAAAAATAAGAAAACAAAAATTGGGGGGGGGGGGGGGGGGGAGAGAGGGGGGTATAATGTTGGTGTGTGATCATTTAATAGATGATCTTTCAAAAATAAGAAAAAAAAATTGGGGGGGGGGAGTGGGGGGATGGTTTGGGTGGAGTGCATTGTGGTATGTAAGGCAAGTGCTGTTTTGTCAAACTTTAACATAGATTTATCAATAATATGCATATTTTAAGTATAAAAGGGGCCATAATTCTGTAAAAATGCTTGATACAGTTGTCTGCTCTTGTTTATAGGTTTGTTTATGTTGGTTAACAAGTATGCAAAATATGAAAGCAATATGTCAAGGGACACAGGAAATATTTGGGGTAGTAAGCAAACTTAAACATAGATTTATCAATAATATGCATATTCTAAGTATAAAGGGGGCAATAATTCTGTCAAAATGCTTGATACAGTTGTCTGCTCTTGTTTATAGGTTGGAGTAATGATTGTTAACAAGTATGCAAAATATGAAAGAAATATGTCAAGGGACACAGGAAATATTTGGGGTAGTACGCAAACTTTAACATAGATTTATCAATAATATGCATATTCCAAGTATAAAAGGGGCCATAATTCTGTCAAAATGCTTGATACAGTTGTCTGCTCTTTTTTATAGGTTGGGGTCATGATGGTAAACAAGTATGCAAAATATGAAAGCAATATGTCAAGGGACATTGAAAATATTTGGGGTAGTACGCAAACTTTAACATTTGCTGCATACATATAAGTGGAAAAGGGGCTATAATTATAAAAAAAATGCTTGATAGAGTTGTCTGCTCTTGTTTCTATGTTGGGGTCATGTTGGTAACAAGTATGCAAAATATGAAAGCAATATGTCAAGGGACAATGAAAATAATTGGGGTAGTACGAAATCTTTAACATTTGCACGCTTACGCTAACGGAAACGCTGACACCGGGGTGAGAAGGATAGCTCCACTATATATATTTCATATATA
Organism: Dreissena polymorpha; assembly: GCF_020536995.1. Classification (NCBI taxonomy): domain Eukaryota; kingdom Metazoa; phylum Mollusca; class Bivalvia; order Myida; family Dreissenidae; genus Dreissena; species Dreissena polymorpha. The sequence continues at coordinate 59,620,556 of NC_068366.1, read as the reverse complement.
AAAGTCGAGCTAAAAAAGCACTCAAAATTGTAAAACATATGTGCAGCATTTTTTTTAGAGGGTTATATAAAGAGGAGAAATTAAAATCACTGACCCCGGTGGGATGGTCTGGACCAATGAGAACATGGAACTAGAAATGGCGCAGCAGAGGCCGACGCGTATCCCCACGCTGCATGCTTGACCCAGGGGCGCCCCAGGGTTGGTAATGGGGCCATGCATAGTTGAGATTGACCGTATCGTCATAAGAGAAGTTCAGTATCAATTAGAAGTGAATTGGTGTAGAAATGAAGAAGTTAAGTAAAAGGCAATTTTGGGTGGGTGTGGCCTATGTGGGCGGGGCGCCCCAGGGTTGGTAATGGGGCCATGCATAGTTGAGATTGACCCTATTGTCATAAGAATAGTTCAGTATGAATTAGAAGTGAATCGGTGTAGAAATGAAGAAATTATAGTCAAAGGCAATTTTGTGTGGGTGTGGCCTATTTGGGCGGGGCGCCCCAGGGTTGGTAATTGGGCCATGCATAGTTGAGATTGACCGTATTGTCATAAGAGAAGTTCAGTATCAATTAGAAGTGAATCGGTGTAGAAATGAAGAAGTTATAGTCAAAGGCAATTTTGGGTGGGTGTGGCCTATGTGGGTGGGGCGCCTCAGGGTTGGTAATGGGGCCATGCATAGTTGAGATTGACCGTATTGTCATGCATAATTGAGATTGATGGTATTGTCATAAGAGAATTTCAGTTTCAATTTGAAGTGAATCAGTGTAGAAATGAAGAAATAATAGTAAAAGGCAATTTTTGGTGGGTGTGGTGTATGTGGGCGGAGCGCCCCAGGGTTGTAATGGGGCCATTGACCATATTGTCATAAGAGAGGTTCAGTATCAATTTGAAGTAAATCGGTGCAGAAATGAAGAAGTTAATGTAAAATAACATAAAAAATGAGTGAAAATCTCTGACCCGGCCCGCCCCAACCCCCAGAACTTTTGACCCAGGGGTCAGATCAAAATTCCAAATAGTGCAGGGTTGCACAACTGCTCATAGCTGTGTAAGTTTCAAGGTTCTAGTGCTTATAGTGTAGGAGGAGATAGTGGCCAGGACGGACAGACAGACGGACGGCGGAGATAACCACAATATCCCCACGCTTTTCAAAAAGCGTGGGGATAATTAATATTATGTGTAGTTTATTTTGTGATGCTTTGAGGTTTGTTGATAACTGCACAATGAATGCACTATGTTCTTTTACTATTTATAATAACATCAGTAAAATTTATTTGCATGCTGCTATTGATATTCAAAAGTTTGAAAACAAAAATCGCAGTATACATGTACCAGAAATCTTTTGCTAAATAAACATTATTATTTGCATGTAGTGTGGATTCTGCAAAATGCAAAACAAAAGCTCAGAAAACATTGGTTATTTCTAGTTATTATAACTGAAGAGTATATCGTACTGTGCCCTCGTATCAAGAGCATCCTGGTAAAAAAAAGTGGTATCGATCATTTTGTTTACATAAAGAACGAGAGTCTTGTGATGACATCACATGCATGCACTCTGAGTATTTTGTTTTACTACTACTATGCTTGAAAATAAATACAAACACAACCAAAATAAGGAAAAAAACAGGTATTATTGCATTTCCAAATCTGACTTCAACAAAAATAATCCAAAATTATCAACAAACCATACATTCTGTTGGTCCTCTTCATTAAATTTATAAAAATGCGAAGTGAAGCAGACGACTCTGCTACAATAATGTACCAAAAAAAATAAAAGTATTTGATTTTCTTTTAGAAAAGACTTTTACTGTCTCTGGATTTTCAGAAAATGTTAAATAAACAGTTCTAGCATAAGAAGTGTGCGCGCAAGTCGTGTCAGATGATATAGCTGTACATATATGTTCAGTAGGAATACCTGACCGGATTGGATGTTTATTTCAGGAAACCTTCTAATAGTAGTATATATGCCAACATTTATTTGAACAAATGTCAAACATTTGTGTTTATTATTTTCTTGAGCACTTTTATGAGCCCATGTTGCTCAAAAGAAGAAAGACCATTAGAACAGAAACTTTTTAAATTGTTAATAGAAGGTATGAAAAGTTTATACAAAATATGTTAAGGTAACACAATTTTTAAGATTAGTTGGCCAAATGCAAAACCGGTATGAGGTCTCCATATGAGGTCACCATGTGAGTAGTGAATGTGTATAGAACTATTACTCGGCTTTGAGTGATTTAACATGCTGTAAATAAACAAATTTGACATGGATTTAACGGGAATAAAGTAAATATTTGACGGCAAATCATTAATTGTTGCATGGTTTGTATAAATTCAGTATTATGTAGCCCGTTTTCTTAACCGATTGATACTGGAGGATAATTGCTGCAGAAGTCATTTTCAATTTTGCCTTTTTTAGAACTCGACATAAGATGGTTCACTTATAACGCTATTTTCATGTTAAATCAACCCTACTTAAATAATGCAAACCTGTGCTCAAAGACGAACCAATAAAATTAAGTTACCTTGCTGAAAAGAACATGCAAAATTAATCAGATGTTTATTAAAAAATTTGACAGCTGAAATAGGATTAGGCCACGAATGTTTACGACGATTTACGGCTGTGTTTTCATAAAAACTGGTCAAATCGGTTAATGTCGTTCATAGACAATCCGGTCCTCTATCCCTTATTTCAAATACATTAGAATGCACATATCCACATCGCTCAAATAAACACATCATGTAGATAGATTTTGTTGTTAGACCTTATGTGATTTATTTTCATGCTTATGCAGAGATTTATGTATAGTTCTTTGGTAGAATGCCTATTATTTAATTCTATACACGAATATAGATTCGACCTCCTTTTGAAACTGAAGTAGAAAGTAATACCACAAATGTCCACCTTTAATAAAATACTTCTTCTTCTTCTTTAATAATAATGGCTATGTTCAATACCGATACATTATGGCCATGCGTGGGGGGGGGGGAGGGGTTAAAAAGAAATAGATTGATAGGTTTCCTGAGTTACTCAATCCACTCAGGAAAATCCTATCAGCAGTAAAAAAAAGGTGCAAAACCTAAAACCTTAAGCCCTTAAGACTTAAATATATACATTAACAACTGTGCATGTGGTGAGAATATTAGTCGAGTTAAAAACAGGATAAAAGCAGAATCATGTGATCTAAGGAAGGAACACTGATGTAGACAGCACTGATTTAAATCCAGGAATCGTATCAGCGCTGACTACATAAGATGGAAATGTGTTCCATTGTACAACTGTTCTTGGAAAGAAAGAAAATTTGTGGTAATCAGCTGTACTTGGTGGTATTTGGTAGGCCATGTGATGGTGATGGCGTGAGTGTCTAATGTATGGAGTGAGATAGTGAAGAGGATTGACATCAACATGATTATATACTATTTTATAGAACAAAATGAGTCTAGCTTGTTGTCTTTTTGATTGCAAGGTATTCCAATTCAAATTCTTATTATATTTGTGACCGTGTCCGGTGTCTTGCTGTAATTATTCGTTACAAATCTGGCAGCTTCACCTTCATTGTCTTATTTAAGAGCCATCTCCTTGCCCAACGAACTGTTCGTATTTCTACTTTAGGTGATATAAATGTATTAAAGTGCCATAAACCGCTGGCTCGTATCACCATTCACAGATGTTTAAGCGACTGGCATACGTTTATAATTATTCAGTTGAATATGAGATTTAAAGAAGAGAAGTAAATATTCTTTTTTAAACCTCCAACATGTAACCAAAATTCTATGTTTATTTACAGATCTTTGATGGAGCACACATGCCATGACTAAGCTATTTCTCTAACGCATTGTTATGGTCCAATCAAATAAAACAGATTTATCTAAAGGGGCCTTTTCACGTTTTGGTAAATTGACAAAATTAGAAAAATTGTTCCAGATTCGCAAATTTTTGTTTTAGTTATGATATTTGTGAGGAAATAGTATAATACTGAACATTTACCATCCTCTAAAATATCCATTATATGCATCTTTTGACGATTTGAAAACCTGAAAATTATAAAGCGTTGCAACGCGAAACGATTGAATAATTTGGAAAGTTCTGTTGTTGTCTTTGTATTCTGGGAAACTACGAGGATTGCTTATATAGGTAAAAATTACATCCGTTTATTGTATGAGCACGGATCGATAGTCGAGTGGTCTAAGCGGGAGACTTTTTACTCTAGGACTCCAGGTGTCAGTGGTTTGAGCCCAGTTTCGGGTTACTTTTTTTATTTCTTTAATTGTATTCTTGTGTTTTTTTTAACTGGAGATTTTTAGGTCATATTTTTTAATTTATCAATATAAATCATTTAATGACAAGGTTCAATACATGCCAAAATCTGTGAAAAGGCCCCTTTAATGACCTAATTTTTATATTCAAATCACGTACTTACATGTTTCCTTGAAAAAAAACGCATTCATGCCTGGTCAAATTACGAAAAAAGTTCTCAAACACGAAATACAACAAGAACGAATTCTATGATAACAGTTAAACGTAAATCCGTCGATTAGATCCTTAGGAAAATATCAACAAAGATGAAGCACTCGATAATTACAGGGAAAAAATCAATTAAACGATTAAATTTATATACGAAAACATGGATGTAAACAGGGACCTATTTGTTTGTATATGTCCCTGATGTAGACAACTTTTATGGCTTATCATATATAATATCCTAACAATTTAATTGAATGTTAAAATACACCAAACTACACTGAAAATTTAAACACATTTTACATCAACATTGCTAAGAATATATGTATAGAAAACAAAGTCCCAGTAAATGATGAACACCCTAGCTTTAACGCCATACACAGTAAAATTAAGGCCGAGACTTTCGACTTTAAAAAGGTTACGGAAAAGTGCGTTAGTAAATGTATAAAAAAATCTAAATCCTAAAAAAGGCCACTGGTGTTGACTCACTAGCTCCTAAAATTATCATAGCAGGTCAAAATAGCCATAAAATCCCAATCACAAATCTAGCAAACACCATAATAGATAAAGGTCAATTTGCCGCTAAACTTAAGCAAGCACAGGTTACCCCAATCGACAAGAAAGAACATTCATTCATTGCAAGTAATTATAGACCAGTTAGTATCCTGCCCACCATGTCAAAGATATATGAAATAATCATTAGCAACACACTCACTGAACACTTTAATAATTATGTTGTTCACCCTTATCTATCAGCATTCAGGTCATCTTATGGTTGTCAGTCAACTTTATTGAAACTAGTAGAAGATTGGAAACAGGCCCTTGATGAAAACAAGTATGTATGAGCTGTACTAATGGACCTGTCTAAAGCGTTCGATTTTCTACCTCACAATCTAATTGTAGTTAAACTTAAATCCTATGGGTTAACTGAGCATGCATGTCAATAAATGTTAAATTACCCCTTAAACATGTTTCAAAGGATTAAAATAAACAATTGTACAAGTGAATGGCAAGAAATCATTAAGGGAGTGTCCCAAGGCTCTATACTTGGTCCCCTGGTCTTCAACATCTTTATAAATGATAATTTTTATTTTATTTTATAGATAAGTCAACCCTGTATAACTATGCAGATGACAATACCCTCTCCTCCAGTCACAAATTAATAAAATACTTTTAGGGAAACTATTGAATAAGAGAGTAAATCTCTGATACCCTGGTTCAATATTAACCAAATGCAAGCGAACCCCGATAAGTTCCAGGCAATATGTGTAGGTAATAAGACTAATAAAGAAGTAAAATCATTTATTATAGGTCAAAATGAAATTTTTTGTGAACAAGAAGTAAAACTTGATTAAAAGCTAAAATTTGATCTCCAGGTTACAAATGTGTGCACAAAGACAGCAAAACTATTAAATGTACTCAAAAGACTCAGCAAATTCCTAAATGTAAGCACTAGGTTAGTCATCTTTAAATCATTTATCCGGTCAAACTTTAATTACTGTCCCCTTATCTGGCATTTTTGTAGTATTTCCAACACAGAGAAACTAAAAAAGATGCAGTTCAGAGCCCTTAGAATTGTTTTTAATGATAATTAATCCACTTATAATACACTACTAAAAAAGATTAAACTTACTACCCTTCACTTAAACAGGTTACGCCTCATTGCGTCAGAAACATTTAAATGTATCCACAATCTTTCCCCATAATATCTAAAATCCTTGGTTAAAGTTAAATCCTCTACTTATGATTTCAAGTATTCAAACATCCTAGAGACACCACAAGTAAGGACAACAAAGTATGGCAAAAATTCCTTTCGTTTTGAAGCTGTCCTGGTGTGGAACATCCTCCCAGAGGACTTACGCACAGTCGACAAATATAACGGCTTCGTTCGGCTGATCCGCACCTGGACAGGTCCTAAAGGCAAACGCGCAATGTGTGAGTAATCTGCTTTTCACGTTTTTGCTTGTTCTTGTTGTCCTGCTTATATATAAAAATTTTCAGTTATATATATATTTTTCAGCTAACCCCTTGTTTTGCTTGTTCTCCTTGGTTACTCTTTCCATGTTATATATTGTATGTTAGCTTTTTCTTTGATGGTGCCTGCCTATATTTTTCAGTTGAGTAGTAGCGGGCACTAGGACACTTATGCTTTGTTCTAGTACCAGCAAGTACTAGAGAAGCAAATCTGTTGTAAAATTGGACTTGTTTACAGTTTTTGGACAGATTTAGACATTCCAACGCCAGTAAGAACCTAGTGCTCAGCTTACTGCCAAGTCCTGCTTTGTTGTTTGTTTGTGTTTTGCACTATTGTCTTATGTTCCTTATTATGCTTTAAATCAGTCATATCTGTGTGCTTAAATGTTTCGTTGCTTGTGTGCTTTAAAATGTTTTAAACGTGTATATGTGTGCTATGTAGTTGTTATTCATGTGCTTTAATATGCTTTTAACATGTATTTATGCAAATGCCTGCCTTGTTGTTTGTTTTTTTGCACAGTTTGTCTTATGTTCCTTATTATGCTTTGAATCAGTCAGTCTGAGTCATATCTATGTGCTTAAATGTTTCGTTTCTTGTGTGTTTTAAAATGTTTTAAACGTGTATATATGTGCTATGTAGTAGTTATTCCATGGCTTTAATATGCTTTTAAACATGTACTTATATGCTTTACTTGTTTTAATATCTTAAATTTATAATGGGTTTGCTATGCTTTGTCTTAAGTGTTTAAATGTGTATATGCGTTAATATTGAACAATGCAAGATAACTTTATTAAATGTAGTTTTAGGTATCTTACCCTTTGTCTTATATGTATGTGTTTGAAACATGCAAAATTTTATGCTCTAAATGTACATTGCACTTAATTTGTGTTTTATTTGCTTTAACTATGTCTTTATGCTTTAAATGTTCATATACTATGCTGAATCTTTATTTTTAGCTCATTTATACTTGTTATACTATATACATCTGTTTGTCGGGAAAAAGATCATGAGCTTATGTTTACTGTTATTCATATCCGACGTAAAATAAAGATTCTTGTATCTTGTATCTAATTATCAGATGATCATGAATAAATTACCAAAAGTCCGCAACTTACATTAAAATATGTCTTAATAAATGGGTTGGTTCAGGTTAACTGTTTCGAAGTTCGTGCTGCGGAGTTTATCCTCGAGCTACCGTCCATTATGTAGAAGAAGACCGAAATTTCCTCAAAAGCAAGACAAAAAATGTAGGTGTTTAAAAAAATTGTTTTGTGTAATACCGCAAAAAAATAAAATGCTTAAAGACTTAACATTTATATAAATATGTGTCAAATGATAACATGATTTCAAGTTTTTTTATATCTTTTTATGCAGATGCGTTATCAGAACAACTACGAATATCATTCACTCAGAGAATAAGTGTGATCCAACGCTTCAGAATATCTGCCGCAGTATTTTATAGTAATTTTAAATGATTCTGACGTGAGAATGATCTGCCACACAGCGACGAGAAAATCGCCAGCGACTCGATGTGGGTTATTGATGATTATGCCAGTGGAATACATATGATATTAAACGTGTTGATGAAACAGAACAAGACATGAAATGCCACTGACGACGCAAACATTATACAAGTATGACTATAATCGACTCAAAACGGATTTACAATACAAGTGGCATGTTTTGTATATGATGCAATAAATGAACGGAGTGCTCAAACATTAACTTATTATTTTAAACCACTGAACTCCATTTTTTAAAGATATCAACATGTGAGAGTCCACATCGTGAAAATAATTAACTGATTATGTCATTAATTGTATGAGTGTAAAAGTAACTATCGCATCACTAATACTCATCGTTAAAGCATACATATTATTTACTAAAATATGGTAACTCAGACGTCCCTGAAACACATCGGAATGCGTTTTTCAATTATCAAAACAGTTTTAACATCAGAGCAAACATTCGTTCCATTGAGCGATAATCATTTCATAACCATGCTTAAAGAATTTTAGATTGACAGACCGTAATATCCTGCAGGCCCGTATGGACTTAAGAATGTTTAGCGAAACGAAAGTGTTACTGGCAAATGTGTAAGATATAACTTGAAGAAATTTCGTTGTGTATGCTTGTCACCTATAGACTACATTATGAAATTAAAGGTAAAATATTTTATTTTAATATGCATTGTATCTTTGATCCCGAGCAAAGCTCTATTCATGACAGTGAACGTAAACATCACGGGGACTAGTAGCCGGATTGTTATAATGTTCGGACAGTATGAATGCTGCATTTATATTCTGGAGCGCTCAAAAAACTGTAAAAGAGGTTGAATACGCAGTAACACAATTTCATAACAGTCACCTTTTTAGAAACTTCTGCAATATTTACTTTTTGTTTATATTAAAATAAAATACTGAAAACTGCCAAATGTGGCTACTAATTATTCTCATAGTACCTCTTCAGTGAATCATGACTTTCCACTTGAATTACCCTCAAGAAGTGCAGGACAGTTTTTTTACTTCAAATTTATAAAGTGATTTTTTTTTAATTTATTCACTGTTTAATAAATGAAATTTACCAAAATCATTTTTGTGATTTCCGGTTTTCATAGGAAAGTATCCTACGATCCCCTCATCGAGCATCTCCTGGTATCAATCATTTTGTCTACATTTAGAATAAGGCTCTCAAAAAAAAATACAGGTGTCCGAAATTTAGAGACATGTATGTTATGTTTGTGAATTATTTAATTGAAATAAAAACAATATTAAATCAATGTGCAATAATTTTATTGTGTTGCACTCTTTCTCTGCTTTAAAACTTACAACTTCACATCTTTGCAATCACTTACCTGAAATTATACATCAATAAAATAAAAACATTATTGCTTTCTTATTACAATATCATTTCAAATGCTGTTGGAAGAAACCATTGTTAATTACCGGTTAAGCAATAACGCAAATGTAATGGTCCATTGCCCTCAGGCATTAATCTGACAGTTTTTTTTCTTCTTTAATCAGGTTGTAAAATCACATGATCGAGGCGGAGGTGTCACCAGATAAGCAAAAACAGTGCAAAAATCTGGTAAAATAGCGTTGTAAAATTGACTGTCCAAAAATGTTGAGTCTTTGTTCACTCTTTAATAATGGCAAAGACCTATAGAATACACAGATTGGAAACTTCGCGCCTTATCGGGCTATCTCGCAGCGGGGTCAAGTGGTCGAGAAACTGATAAGAACACTTTGGATCAGCAGACGATTTATTCCATAAATCAATCAGAGGAGTCCGAAGATAGCCAATGTATCACGATTGCGATAAGATAGCGACGTGTCCAGTAGCAACGGCTACGCTTATCGAGCAAAGTTATGCGAAAATGTTACGGCGCTATCTTGATCTTGATCTTGATGTGTTATCGTGAAACATTGAAAAACGTTTACTCACCGCGCGTGCGTCAAGTAGCTGTGAAACATACTTAGTTTTCGAGCCCCCCTCTAATTTGGTTGATAAACACAGAAACAGGATCATTTGTAGCTGTTTGATATTTGCGAATCAAGTCTGGAGGAATAGAGTTCCAGTCACATATTGTGTTTGGGATGAAACTTAACTTCAGTACGTTTGTCCTTGTCAAAATTCTGTTAAAATGTTCATTATGCATGTTTTTGGTGAAACGAATAGGTCGATGTAGTTGATCCAATGGTAAATTTGCACGTGAATTAAGTCCTTTACATAGTAATATTAGTCTATTTTGTTTTCTTCTTTCTTTCAAAGGTTGTAGTTCTAATTCTTTTAAAATTTTAGTCATGGATCCTGGTTCATAGTCCGGATAATTAGGAGTGATGAATCTAGCTGAACGCTTTTGTAGGCTTTCAAGTTTTTCTTGTAAATAAATTTGATGCGGATCCCAGGCCGCGCTGGCATATTCTAACACCGGGCGGATTAGTACTTTGTATGCCTGAAGTTTTACGTCTTGAGGACACATGGATAAATTTCTTTTGAGAAGACCTAACGTTCTGTACGATTTGTTGCAGACTTCATTGATATGTTTGCTCCAATTCAAGACGGCTGTAACTTGGTCAATAATGATCCGATTTTCATTAAATAAAGTTTTATAGAAACATGAGTAATTATGCTTTTACAAAATCTCGATTCTATTAACCTAAAATAAGAATTTATAATGCCGCAAACGTTGAAGTAATAGCGCTATAAGAATTTCCAAATCGCGGCGAGTGAATGCCGTTGAATAATTTATTTGAAAGGCTTTTGCTGATAAAATTTTATTGTATACATTTTTAATTCAAACATTTAAAACCTTATAAAATAATATTATTTCAAAACGGATAGATATATGTGGACACATAGATCTAGGTCTCTGATAAAAACAACATTACAGTATAATAAATGCTATGATTGTTTGATCCAAAAACAGTTTCAGTTAGTCTTATTTCAATATTGATTCTGTGGATTTTTTAAATTTTTTAATTCTCTAATTTTTATTTAGATCTTATTCATGAGTTATAGGTTATTAAAGTTGTGTTTGTAACCAAGTTTTTTTTCTATTGGTAATTAATAAAAGTTTTAAGTGTCATGGACTAGGATTTCGCGAAAAGAAAAAACAAACAAACATTTCACGCGCGTGTTAATTGTCGGATCAATTAGCGAACTGAAGAATATGTTATGTTTGTATGAAAAATTACAAAGGTTTTCACCATGAACCAAAGCACGTTTGACAACAGGTGTGTACAATAGGTTATAAGAGCTAAAAATTGTACCAACTTTGTACAAGGCCAAAATCCTTTAAAATGAACATTTTACTCCAGTTTGTTTAATTCAAACCTAGATAAACATATCACCAAGCATAAAAATCTGACTTTATCTATTTGGGATGAAAAATGAAAAAGTTTATCAAAAAGAACAAAAACACGTTTGACAGCAATCGTGTACAACAGAGGAAAAGAGCTTAAAATTGTACCAACATTGTATAAGGCCAAATCCTTTAAATTGAACATTTTCTTCTACGTTTTTGTAATTTATACTTAGATTAAAATCTCTCCTAGCATAAAAATCATACTTCAACGATTTGGGATGAGAAATAGAAAAGTTTTACAAAAAGAAACAAACCACTTTGGCGTCAGGTGTGAAAATGATTGACTGAAATAACAGTATAAAATTGTACAAAGGCAAAATCCTTTAAAATGCCTTATTTTCGTCTACTTTTTATAAATCATACCTAGATTAACATCTCACCTAGCATAACCATCTTACTTAATCAATCTGTGATGAGAAATGAAGAAGTTTTTGAAAAAAATCGTTTGGGCCTTTCAATTTTTTTAAAAATTATCGAAAATGATCAAATCCATTGTTCTCTTTCAAATTCCGATAAATTAATAATACATAAGAATAATAACTACATAAACCTGAAGCATTATCAACCAAGAAAATAAAAACTAATTTTTATTTACACAAAAAATATTCAATATGTCTGTTTGCGGCGACCGACTTTTCCCATAATTGATTGCTTTTAAATAAAATGGCCGACAGTAGCTGGAACAGAAACGAATCTACTGGTACACCGGCATTTCCAAAATCAATGTCACGTGACTTGCGTCCGCCGTTAGATATTATCGCATATCGCTATAGCGAAGAAGACAGTGTCCAATCTGTGTATTCTATAGGTCTTTGATAATGGACAAAAATCTGTATGTCTGAAAATTAAGAGGCACACAATTTAATTGTTTTGGCTAAAAGGGGGTTCCATAAGTTTAGCGTGTCAGAAAACTTAGAGTTATTACAGTAAGTTATGTTATTGTAAATGTTATAACTTGTCTAGGCCTCCACTGATGGCAAACACAAAATTAAATTATTAATCTGAAAATAAGTACTTCTATTTAACTGGATAAACAATTACTGGATATATTATTTTTCCTGTCTTTCAACATTTGATAAAAATAGACAATTGGCGATGGTTTATTGTAAAAGATAACATTCTTTTATAAATAATAATTAGTTAAAATCTCACATACTAATAGTAACTTGTTGACAGTTTGGCAAAATAACAATAGTATGAAGAAAACAATCTTAAAATCAAAAATAACTCTATGCATTGTATACAAATAGCCAAGATAACACTTCTGGCTTAGAAACATGCGAACAATATTGGTTCCTTTATAGATAATCATGTATCAAAATTTCCAAATTCATGCATGAATTATGGACAGACAACATCTCTTAAATCAGCTAGTGAATTTACTCACTAGTTAGAGGAACAGCCAAATGAAAAATAAGTTTAAGTTGGATATTGTCACATATTATGCAAAGTTAATGATGATCTAAGACTGCTAAACTCAACTTTTCAAATATTGTGATGTCTGAAAAGAATTTGGCTTAACGTATGTCAAAGAATACCCTATATCAGTACATACATATTAAACCGATATTACTTAATTATTTTCTACATTACAGTTTTATTTCTAAAATCAAAATGGACAGACAAGTGGAGATTGTTTCACTGTGCAGGGACCTCAATTCGGAGAAGGGACCAGAGAGAAGGGTAATTACCTATTGCATATTACCTACAGCAATTATATAATTAGCCTGGAAGAAAATCTAAGAAAGTATACAAGACATGCTTTTCTATATATTTTTTATGGTAATTTTTCAGGGATTCGCAAAGTTTTCATAATGACAACATTTTCAATTGAGTGGTCATGGTCGTCTAGGGTACTACTTTAATGTAACCCGGGTAAGGAAAATACACTGAATCGTACCCGGGAATTCTAACACTAAATTGGTTGTTGTCACCTTTTTTTTTTTCAAATTAATTATGTTGATATTTATGTCAATATTCTGTATAATGGCCTCTATATAATCGATACTCCTATTCCAAATAGCATGTTGAGGCAGGTTTTGTTTAAAGGGAATTTTGTTTCGTATTCCATAGAGCGTCATTACAACATCGGGTTTTGGGGGGGAATACAACTTGGGTACAGTTTAAATTGGCCGGGTACGTGTTAATATATTTTCCGTACCCAGGGTACATTTAAGTACATGTATACTTAAGAGTACCCGGGGTACATTTAAGTAGTATCCGAGCCTTCAATTACCAATCAAGCATTACTAGCAGATTTCTATTTATCAGCCAGAATCAATCTAAGCATCCTTTACTATTAATGATGTTGAACTTGTTTATTATACACCCTCACAAATGAAGCGCCTGGGATGTTCTTGCAGTGATTGTTTTTCCTTTTTTATGAAGTACCCGTAAAAGGTACTTTCTCAATTGAGGAAAATCTCCAAAACTCAATTGTCGTAGGAAAAAATCCCAAAAGTAAAATGAAAATTTTGTCAATATCGTTCCAAAAGTGCATTATCTGCAAGTGAACAAATTAAATTAGTACTGAAACTGAACATTTCAAGCCAAAATGCATGTAATTGAATATTTGAATTGGTTTGTGCAATTTACACCAATTAAAAAATACCCATTATTCCCAATCTGAAGATTGTTCCCAATTTCAGGGTTTTTCGCACTTAAATTTGTGCCGTACATTAAAGGTACTTTCCCAAATTGTTCCAAAACAAAAAAATTCTCTGTTTTGGTATATGTTTGTCTTTTTGTATGACACGAACTTGAGTTGTTAAGTACTTCTTTACTTTCCAATGCACAAATTAAAACCAGCATGCATTTTTAATAATGTATAAAATTCTGAAGTTAGGCATGTGCATATTAATTTTCCTATGTAAATATGCTTCAGTTATGTCCATTTTTCAATAACTATTTCCAATTACTGCACGTTTCGACATGTAGTGTCAGGGAACATTGTTTTTTTCCGCTTTATACTTTACAGCCTGTGCCTTTTTGATTGGGAAAAAAGGCATGATAAACCATGAAATTGGGAAAAAATAAACATTATTAATATGATTATAAATAACAGAATACCAATTGTTTATAAGTGCATGTTGAACTGCTTTCTAAAATTTATGTTATAAAGTGCTGGGGAATTAAATTACTGTATAATAAACTCAATAAACCAATTATGAAGTTCATTGGAAAAGTTTGGCATATTTTTGGGGAAAGTTTGGTAAGATTTTTGGGAAAAAATGTTACTTTTTGCCATTTGGGAAACAGCCTTTGTTTATTTTGCAATTGGGAAACAGCCTGTAAGAGTCTGTAATTTTGGGCAAAAAAAATCACCTGGGGGGATATTTGTCACTAGTCACTACTGTGACATGCTCATGCTCATGGTTTAATCTCTATCTACTTTTTACAACATTTCCTGCAGAAAGCTGCAGTTAAGTTGAACAACTGCCTGAACCAGTCCAGTGTGAAGAAGGTTTTGGATAAGAATTTTGAAATCAAACAACAAGAAGGGAAGAAGTCTAGAGCCTTCACATGGGAAAATGTATTCAGGGTAAAACTCATATTCTTTGGAACCTTTAGATTTTGGTCTACATTCTGCCCTACATGGCCTTTTTAATTTGAACATACATGTAGTGTAAATGATGTAAAAGTTCATTGGCATTTGTCTGACTACAATTGTTTACTGTGCATCTTCCATCAGGTATCAATTAATTTACCTGTTAGCGGAGCCATAGTCCCTGAAAGGTGTTTTTGTATCGTGAAAAATCCATCTGCATGCAGTTTATTTCAAGAGAACTAATGATTGATTCATTAAAAGTGCATGCCAATAAAGCAAAGGTCCATCAACCAATCCTCCTTGTGCAGTTATAGCTTTGTAGCTTCTAGCTTTGCTTTATACTGCCATAGTAGAGCAGTAAGGCAAGGACGCACATTTATGAGTTTTGGGCAAAACTATATTATGAGTATGTTTCCATTATAAAGTGAATTACTGTTGTGTTACATCTGTTTTGTTAAGAACACTGTCACAAATGTGGTTAGTTATAAGTATGTGCATGCAAGCATGTTTTTAAGTTGGTCCGAACTGAAATATCCTCATACACAATTTTAAAATAAAAATTAAAATAGTCTGGGAATAATAATTACATCAAAAAGTTGAATTATCCCTGTGGTGGATATTGCCAAAAATAATTGTGTTACCCTGATTTTGAAAAGAAAAAAATTGATAATCTAATTTGTTATGTCATCCGCAGGCAGTGTGCATTTATGTGCAGCTTGAGACAGCAGAGTTAGAGAAAGCAAATGAGAATGTGTCTAAATCAACAAAGACCCAGCGTGAAACTCGCAAGAAAGACATCAGCGGCTTGGTGAAAGCTGTTGTCAGGGCAGCTGACAAAGGTGAATGTATGCTGTGTCTCATTTTCTACAAATTATTTATTGGTAACATTTCTATATAATTAACTCTGTTTACAATATTATTTAGAAAATTTTCTCACAATTTTAAACAATGACTATAACCTGCAGTTGTTAAGACATGTACTAACATTTATCACGGATTATAATGACTATGCTGATGACCACATTGATTCAGTAAAATTCAATAGCGAATCAAATAAACCTCCAGGGTCTCCGAAGTTGAAGGGCACGCTGCTTTTTGAGCACATCAAAGGTGTTTTAATCAACTCGGTCTCCTGTGACTTCTATGGGCAAGACTATTGCAGCCTCCTGCTAAAAAATGTCCTCACTGTCAAGTCGTACGTTGTCGAACTGAACAGCAAAGAACTGCATGGTAAACGTATAACTTATAATAATAATATAATTTTAATTGATTCACATTTTAATATGTCTACTTTTTAATGCAAATAATTGTCTTTCATAACTCAAATCTGTGATATTCATCTCATGCCTCTTTATGTCAATACCATCAACATCCAAGCACCACAATGAAAATAAGAGATTAAGTTCTCATTTTTGTGTAATCCTTGGTATGATGTTATCGACATGGTTTCATTTTTCATACATGTTTTATTGTTTTACTGTTTTATCATGTATGTAGATATGATTTATCATGTTGTATCATTATTCTGAAATAAATCTATCAATCTATGAAATAAATCTATCTATCTATGAAATAAATCTATCAATCTATGAAATAAATCTATCAATCTATGAATTAAATCTATCTATCTATGAAATAAATCTATCAATCTATGAAATAAATCTATCAATCTATGAATTAAATCTATCTATCTATGAAATAAATCTATCAATCTATGAAATAAATCTATCAATCTATGAATTAAATCTATCTATCTATGAAATAAATCTATCAATCTATGAATTAAATCTATCAATCTATGAATTAAATCTATCTATCGATGAAATAAATCTATCAATCTATGAAATAAATCTATCAATCTATGAATTAAATCTATCAATCTATGAATTAAATCTATCAATCTATGAATTAAATCTATCAATCTATGAATTAAATCTATCAATCTATGAATTAAATCTATCTATCTATGAATTAAATCTATCTATCTATGAAATAAATCTATCAATCTATGAAATAAATCTATCAATCTATGAATTAAATCTATCTATCTATGAAATAAATCTATCAATTTATGAATTAAATCTATCAATCTATGAATTAAATCTATCTATCTATGAAATAAATCTGTCAATCTATGAAATAAATCTATCAATCTATGAATTAAATCTACCAATCTATGAAATAAATCTATCAATCTATGAAATAAATCTATCAATCTATGAATTAAATCTATCTATCTATGAAATAAATCTATCAATCTATGAATTAAATCTATCTATCTATGAAATAAATCTATCAATCTATGAATTAAATATATCAATCTATGAAATAAATCTATCAATCTATGAATTAAATCTATCTATCTATGAAATAAATCTAGCAATCTATGAATTAAATCTATCTATCTATGAAATAAATCTATCAATCTATGAATTAAATCTATCTATCTATGAAATAAATCTATCTATCAAGATGAGTCCATGCAGTCCAATCTGGGACAAAACTTACCGCCTAAACTTGTTTTTTTGCTAAGATAGTAACTTTAAAAGAAAAATAGCATAAAAGCAGAAAAGGTTGTCCCTGATTAGCCTGTGCATACTGCAGAGGCTAATCAGGGACAATACTTTATGCACTTGCATTAAGCCTAATGCTCTCAGAACGAGGCTCATGTATTCATACTGATTTCAGGAGTCTTGAATTAGGCTTCTTCATGACATTCATACTATGTATTCCCTCATAAACATACCCTTCTAAATAAATTCAGGCCTCCTCTCCTTTTTGTTCTATTAATACACAAACTTCAATCGATGCTTAGAATTGCCTATTCACCAGTTACTGGTTGGCAATTACTGAAACGTACTGAATGTAAATCTTTTAGGGAATGTTTGTGTTATAAGCTACTGAATAAGTCCCCCCTTTCAACCCCCTCCAGCCCTCCTCCACCCCTGTAAAAAAATTTAATTTGTCTGGGTTTTATTGGGGAATACACATTTCATTTGTGTTAAGGACCAGTGTGAGTATGTTTATTGCGATAATGAGATTGCTGTGATATCAAATTGAGCCTCGTTTTTGGAAAACTGGGCTTAATGCGTGTCCATAAAGTGTCTTTCCAGATTAGCCTGTGCAGTCTTCACAGGCATATCAGGGACGATATTTTCTGCCTGTACTGGATTTTTGTTTAGAAGAGACTTTCATTACATGAACATTTACATAAATGCGGAAAGAGCTGTCCCTGATTAGCCTGCAGACTGCACGTGCATGCATTTAGCCCAGTTTTTCCAGAATGAGGCCCAATTGAATCCAATAAAAACAAATCAAACTGCGATATTTCATGTTTCAGAGATGGTGTTCTTGTTCTGCAAGCTGTTCAACTCTGCTGATGTGACGGTAGATCGCCTGGTACTAGCAAGGATCATCCATTCCCTTGTTCACCATCTTACCGTGCAATGTGACGTGCGACCCAAGAAAATACTGTCATTCTTCGTAGACTTTTTCTTAAAATCAAAGTAATACTTCTTCTGGATCTTGTTCTTGAGTTTGCAGTGTTTTCTCAGGGATAGAAATTTAATAAGCAGTATGGCCAAGATAGCCAGAAATCTAACCTTTTTGTTTGTGAGCTAGGATTGAAACAATAGAGACTTTATAAATCAGCAAGTCTGAGAAAACTTTAATAAAAATTGTGTAAGGGTTATGTCTCAGAAACTATTTAAGACATCAACATGAATCTTCTTGGTTGTATAGATATCAATAGCGGGGGATATCAATTCAACGAATTAGCTTGTTCATGTATAGTTTTAAGAGCATTGGTATCATGGTTTCGCAAATATAATGATGTACCTTATCCCATAACCAGGCAACAGAAATCAGGTCTGATAGTCCAGCACCTTGTGTCAGCCCTGACCATCCTGGTGCGTGACATCGCCCCAACATCCCGGGGACAGGTGTGCGGTCTCGGAGAGGAGATACTGGTGCACATGCTTCATCTCTGGCACAACATCGCCACAGATGAGCTCAAGGTGATTACAGATACTGTGAAAGTTGAACTCATTTTGACGTGTTTTTAGTCCTTTAGAAAATCAAATTAAATTTAAGATTTTTCTTAATAAAAGTTTTATTTCCAACCCAAAGATACTGATTAGCAGCAAAAAGCATAAAGCCATTTTCAGTTTAATTCTCAGTGGGAAACGGTTAATAAAAGTACACTACCTGTAATTTTGTACAAGTGGAGGAAGTGTTTGTCTGGACATACATTTGTGTTAAAGGCACATTTATATAATTTAAACAAACACACACACAATAATAAATAATGAAAAGTTAGTCATTTAAAAACAGAACAAAGTGATAAAATATATACGTACATAAAACAAAATTAGGAGTATCTACATCCTTTTGTTTTTATTGGAGGTCAAACGTTATGTGTGGGTTACATGATTTAGAACATGAAATCTGAAATGACAAAGATATTCAGTAGGTAGGGCAATATATTAATTATGTTCATAAAAGTTTGACCGTTCGGGAATATTAGAACATTACATGTTTTTCATGAATAAGTCACAACAAATACCCTCTGTATCCTGTATTGTTAATTGCAGGAATGTTTGCTGGAGTTCATGCAGATTCAGATGTGGTGTCATCATCCCCGGGGGGACAGGCAGGGAGTGGGCGGGGCCTATGCACGAGACTGGGATAAGTGGATGGTGAGTGATTTTTAAAGATAGAGAGTTGGCCTGGTCTTTACCAACCAATAGGCAAAGGGGATGGTCGGTTACTTTTAGTCATAGGTAGGTAATGGGCAGAACCAATGTAAGGGACTGGGACAATAGAAGGTAATGTGTAGAGATGGGCAAGGAATGGGGAAGCTTATTAAGGGACTGGGACCAGTATTTGGTAAGTCATAAGGAGTGATAGAGGTGGACGAGACCTATGTACGGGACTGAGACCAGTGTCTAGAAGATATATGCATACTGAGTGTGTTGTTGTTTTTTTAGCTCGGCTGTTTTTGGAGAAAACCTGAGGTATTGTCATAGCCAGCTTGTTGTGTCGTGTCGTGTCCGTCGTCGTCTGCGTCGTGCTAAAACCTTAACATTTTGTCAAGGTTTTCAACATTGGCTCTAAAATCAAAGTGCTTCAACCTACAACTTTGAAACTTCATATGTAGCTGCACCTTGATGAGTTCTACATGCCACACACATTTTTGGGTCACTAGGTCAAAGGTCAAGGTCACTGTAACCTCTAAAAAAAAAAAATCTGAAAATTCTGACAAGCTTTTATCTATTCAAAACTGCACCTGCAGCCGAGCGTGGCACCCGTTATGTGGTGCTCTTGTTTAAATGAAGAAATGCCCACTATGCGGTTAGCAAATTAAGACAACTATCTATTTGTTATTTCAACTAAAATTTGACCTAGGAACCTATAATTGTTCTTTCAGTAGTTTTTGTTTAGAGGGTATGGGAGTTTTTTTTAAATTCTACAAGCACAAACTTCGAAGTCCAATTTCTAGAAAGATAAACTTAACTTACATCACTGTATGTACACAAATATTTGTTTATTGTAAGTATAGATACGGTAGTACAAGAGCGCATTTTTCAAATCATACACAAGTCATTATGCCTTGAACTGATTTTAACTCATTGGAAATATCAATTGCTATAGGAGTTAAAAGCTTTGATCTTCAGAACTCCATTTATCCAGTAACTTTTAAAGTGTTACCTTATATTACAATGCACTTGATACAGGTAGTAAAATCGGGGGTTTATCTAAGACATAACACATAACTTACTAATGAAGACCGAAAACCATTCAGTTGTGAATAATGTAGTAATAATTTGATAGTGCATTATGTTTTTACCAAACCAAAGCATAAAATGATCATGGTGAACTTTTGTGATCTCTTTTCATCGGTCTTTTTACATGTTTTGTTTGTTGTTCGTATTATGTTGTTAGTTGTCAATATTTACCTTGTGTACGCTCTAGATACCACATTTATTTGCAATCTGCATGAAATTTCAAGAAATTCTTTCTTCATTACTAGAAATGGCGCGGCAGAGGCCGAAGGGGTTTCCCCACGCCGCATGTTGTTAGTAAAATGAGTGAAAATCTCTGACCCAGCCCCACCCCAACCCCCATAACTTTTGACCCAGGGGTCAGATCAAAATTCCAAATAGTGCACCTTCGCACATATTCTCATATCTACCATGTGTGTAAGTTTCAAGGTTCTAGTGCTAATAATGTAGGAGGAGATAGTGGCCAGGACGGACGTACGTACAGACGGCGGAGATAACCACATAATCCCCACGGTTTTCGAAAAGTGTGGGGATAATTATATCTCTGCCGAGTTCAAAACTGGGTCATGAGGGATATAAAACTAGGTCACCAGGTCAAATTAAAGAAAAAGCACTCTAGATATCACCTTTTGTCCACCTTCATGATACGTTCTCAGAACATTTGTTTTATAATCTTTCAGTCTTTTTTCAAAATTTTTCTGGTCTATTGACAAATATAGCCAATAGGGGGCAGGTAAGTTCTCCTTTTTTTGGCAATAGACATTTTGTGTCCAATCTTCATGAAACTTCCCAAGAATATTTGTTCTTATGATATCTCCGGGATGAGTTCTAGATTGGTAACAGTATGCCAGGGTGCTGAGCAGTTCTTCTTATATGGCTATAGTGATATCATGTGAACACTCTGTGTTCAAAAACAGGTCCGTTGAAAAACATGACAGCAGGAGGCTGAGGTAGTTTTTCTTATATGGCTGTAGTTAAACCTTGTGAACACATTTTGTGGTCAATTTTCATGGAACTTGCTTAGACAATGTGTTCTTATTATATATTGGCCGTGTTCGAAATTGGTGGTGTAAGTTGAAAAACATGGCTACAATGGGGTTACAGGGAAGGTTTCCTTATTTGACTATAGTGAAACTGAATGTATTTTCTGGAAGTCATGTCTTTTTGCATAATCAACATACAGCTTTATGAATGCATGTGTTGTATTGATATCTGAGCCGAGTTCAAAAATGGCTTCATCAAGGTCAGAAGCCACATTTATTATTTTTACATCACAAAGTTGCTTAGAACAGTTAAGTTCTTCAGTTTTCAGGTCACATAGCAACTTTGCCCCTTTTGTTCTTTCAGAGCCATTTGAGGAAACTGTATGATTTGATGTATACGGAAATTCAGCAACTTGTGATGAAAACAAGGTGAATGATATTTTCTTTGTACAATTAAAGTGAACCATATTTTACAGCCATCATGCTTTACTTAGTAATTCTTTTTTGCAATCCTTGTAATCCAAATGAGCCTTGCTCTTTGAAAAAGGGATTTAATGCATGTGCATAAAGTGTCGTTCCAGATTAGCCTGTGCTGTCTGCACAGGCTAATTTGGGATGACACTTTCCGCTTTTATAATATTTTTTGTTTAAAGAAAGTCTCTTCTAAGCAAAAGTTTAGGGGGAAAGTGTCTTCCTTGATTAATCTCTGCGGTCTGCACCGGCTAATCTGGGACGACACTTTACGCACATGCATTAAACCCCCTTCCCACAGAGCACAGCTCAAATGAATTGTGTTTCATCATTTTGGTTCAATTAACATGACAATTTTCATGCTTCTTCTTTTAAGGAGTATTAAAGTGCGATGTAACTTTGCATTCATTGTTGGCTGGAGACATGGGATTTGTCAAATTTTAATGCATAAGACGTCATATAGCAATTGCCCATCCGTCTGTGCGAGTTTCTGGATATGTTTAAAAAATGTATTGCCTGAGCCATATACATTTCTCAATATGATTAAGAATTTAAAAATAACTTTGCACACATGTAAACCATCATAGGGCATCTTGTAACATGTTAACTCCTATCTCCCTTACTAAACAGTCAAAATTACAAATAGAGGTCAAAGGTCAAATTAGGCCTTAAAAATAACTTATCTTTGCTGTTACTCTGTCATCCATAAATAAAATGGCAACTAATGACCACCACAAAAAGAGGAAGTGTCACTGTATCAAAGGTCAAGGTTCCATTAAGGGGTCGAAGTTCAAATTTTACCATACAATTGTTATTAAAATAAACAGAGTTTTTAGGCAAAAGTGGAATGTGGGTCATCCATGCCCTATGGACACCTGTCTTGTTTTGATCTGAATACACTAACATGACATAACATAATATCTTTAATTTAATATTTACTTCAAGAAAATACCAAAGGTGTTGTAACTGATAAAATTAAAAAGACTGTTTGGTGATCATTTTTTCTAATATAAAAATTCATTTTTTTTAAAGCTAGATCCAAGTATGACATACCTTTTATCTAGATTTAGCATATGCCAATAGACAATCCTATAGTACTGCTTTCTGACAGTGATACAATTTCATGTTGCATTTTGTGTTGTTTTTCCTTGGGAGCTGTTTTTTTTTGTCCTTTCAGAGTTAAAGACATGGTTTTGAAACCAGCATTTGTTAGTCTTGCTGTGGACCTTTGTCAACAGGTAATAGTGGATGAGGCCTTAATATTTCATGTCTCTTTATTGTGACCTCAGTAGGTAAAGTATTCATATGGTCTTTGAGATATAGTAACAAATGTCTGTTTGCTGTTCTTTTCATGCCCAGTCTGATTTTAACATCCATCCCTTTGTCCTGTGTTTTGAATCCCTCTTTTAATATTTGGTGGATCTTGCTAAAACTTTCAAGTTTTTTGCTGAGTCAAATTTTGGCATAATTATGGCATTTTATCTTGTTTTCCAGAATGAAATATATAGTCCTTAAATTTTCAACTCTTCTTTAACAACTGGGTGGATCGCACTTAAACTTTCACAGTTGAATACCTTGATGTGTAGCTGAACTCAACGAATTTTGGCACAATTTTGCCCCTTTGTCTTCTTTTAGAATGTTTGCGCCAGTCAGTTGGATCAAGGTCAAGGCCACTATTAATAAAAAAAGAAAAAATTGTTAGACTCAAAAAGAGTGGGGATGGCAGTATTGCACTGACATTTTTTTTTTATAGGAAGCATACATGTACTTGCAGACCAAACTTAAGATGTGCCCAATAAATGTCATTTAATTAGATTAAAATGGTAAACTTTTCAACACCTGGTTTCATGGGATTGCTATGTCTCCGTTATTTCCTGTGCAATCATTTCTACAGACTCTAAAATATCCTCCACAGGCAAATGTTAACCACATATTAACGTGCGTATTTTGTGAAATGTTGGAACTTTTGTTTTTTTAACCTTTCCCACTCAAAAGAAAAGTGAAACTGGCTTTGTGCAAACAGTAACTCGTAGTCTGTTCAGGTTTTATGCTGTTTGCTGCTCATCAGAATCTTAGGAATTGAAATGAAGACTTTAGAACTTGAATCTAGTTAGAAAGTTTTATTCTTAAATTCAGTTATACTTTCTACGGGACTACAAATGTTTTAAAGTTCGTATCTAAGCGGTAAAGGGTTAATGTGTCCTCTAATTTTCAGCTGTTCATAGATGGTTCCCATGCCATTGAGGTGACGCAGCTGTCAATGATGGACGACGACTCTGCACAGCCGGGACCCGGCCCCAAACGTCGGCGCCGTGAGACAGGGTGGGAGGCCATTAGAGCCTTTATATCAGATGCAGGGCAGTCCATGAGAATGATACCATGGTATGTATGATTTATGTATAACCCTTGTTCTGGGAAAACTGGGCTTAACCCTTTCAGTGCGGGAACCGAATTTTGAAGGCCTTTGCAAACAGTTTGGATCCAGATGAGACGCCACAGAACGTGGCGTCTCATCAGGATCCAAACTGTTTGCTATTCTGATAGTATTCTTTGAAAAAAATCGAAGAATATGCTTATTTTAGAAATTCAGCAGACGACATTTTAGCAGAAGACAAATTTCCCAGCATGCAAAGGGTTAATGGATGTGCGTAAAGTAATGTCCCAGATAAGCCTCTACACTCCACACAGGCTAATCAGGGATGATACTTTCTTCCTAATTTTGGTTTGTATATAAAAGAGACTTCCTATAAAAAACAATTTTGATAAAATCAGAAAGATTTCACTGATAAGTCTGTGCAGACTGCACACACAGAGTGAGGCTCATGTATATACTTGCATCTGAGGCATTCTTGTATGCCCCTACAATGTTGGATGTATAAGGATTGCACTTGTCTGTATGTACATATTTAAGGTTGTGTACTTATCTCCTTCAATAAACATCTGCAAATAAATAATGGTAATGAAATATGGTGTTTAGACTTCAGACCATTGCTTAGATATTTGGCTGATTGAATGATTTAAAAAATTACCTGAAAAATATTTTGGCAATATAGTTGAAAATAATGTATGCAATATTTATATGTTGTTTGCTTGGTACTTAAAAAAATAATGTTGTTCTTAGTTATGAGTATAATCAATAGTGTTTTATCACATGCTATACCCTGTTTCCCATGTAATACAACCATTACATATTTTTTTATGTTACACACGTATTACAACATCTTTAAGCGTTTTCATTGGCTTAGTTTTCATTTGACCAATCGCATTTTGTTATTTTGCTGAAATGACATTGCAGCGTAAAATGACGTCACCAAATATAAACAACATTTGGGATTAATCATTATGTTTGCGTAAATATTTATTAAATTTCCTCATTTAAAAGCAAGTGATAAAAAAGATCTGACACTCGTTGTCATATCATACCATATTTTATTAAACTCGTCCAAGAAATTCGTTAGTAAGCTCGCCAAAGGCTCGCTTACTAACAAAATTCCTGAACTCATTTAATAAAATATGGTATGATATGACAACTCGTGCCAGATCCTATATATATTAAAATTCCTTATTATAGAAAATAAATTGTACAAGCTCAATATAAATAATGTCCATGCATTGCTCACAAATATTAAACTGAAAAACACTGTTATGATGATTATAATGTTTTTGTACTGGGAATAGGTTAATTAGATGAAATAATATCTCACTATCTTCTGGTTCGTTTGTCATTAATCTTGTCAACATGTGAAGGAACTTAATCGAGTATGAATATAGTACACAATTTTAGCCATAGATGCCAGAATCCCGATATGAGACAATTAGGCCGGACATTCGTACAAAATGACAAGTTATATAAATTCACAATAAAATTCGATTTTCAAGCTCTGTCTGGCTAAAACTTACTGTCGCTCATCCCTTAATTGCCCCCTATTAACAACCCACTTCTACTACTTGAGTGCACTAGTGTTGTTTTTGACACCTTATCAGCCAATTACACAAATGTATTGGCTTATTATTGATTTTATCAGGAATTACACCTTGGTGTTTTCATGATAGTCGTTCTGAAATGAAAGCAAACTGTGGCCCAATAAAGTCCAAAGATATTATGTATTATACCACCTGAGTTTAAAAACGTGTCCAAACACCGATTGTGTATATTAAACAAATTGAATGCTGATCAATATACATTGATGTTTCACATAAAATTATGTTTGTTTGCGACTGATTTTCAGGAAATATTTTGTACATATTGCATCAAACTAAATTTAGAGTAAATTGGCAATTGGTTGAATAAGAACAGGGCTTGATGTGGGCAAATCGCCTTAAATGATTTACACATGTTCAATTGTTATTCCCTGTTCCGATTGGATGTCAAAAAGAGGCATACACCACAATTTACTTAATGGAGTCATGCTCATGGGGACAATGCACATGCTTGTTTACTTCCGGAAAATGGGGTATGTTTGTGTTTATGAAATTCTTAAACACATTTATCATCAATATTGGCCAGAAATATAGAGTTTTTGTAAGTTATATTCAGACTACTGACTAAAGTAAAGGTGGGAATGATTGATTGTTTGAGGTGTCCTGGCGGGATAATGAGGCATTTTGTTCAAATGTCCCGATAATTTTTATGAAATGTCCCGATTTGTACCTGAAAAATTATGGCTTGTATGTTTGTGGCTGTAATTTATGCTTATAGAGTTATAGACTAGCATCAAATTGTTGTTTGTAAGATATAACTAAAAATGGACATTATACCTCAATCCTCTGACATTCTGTTTCCTTTCCCATCAAGGCTACAGCTAGTCAAAGGTTTCATCTACAAGTATCCAGACAAGTTCCCTGCTCAGGAAGTGCTTCCCTACCTGACATGCCTGGCGCAGGTTGTGGGCGCGTGCAAGCAGACGGACCTCATGGCTCACCTGCTGACCTGTGCCACGGCGTTTGCAGCACACTGGGACCTCATTTCTCTGCCCATGAGTGAAGGAGAGAGAGAACAGTGCAAGTCAGCCTGGAACCAGTTGTGGATGGCAGTTTTGAGGTACAGGTTGCCAAACGTAAACACCATGAAAATCTAGTTGCATCTGCATGGAATAAACCTTGTTATCACCATAAGGCCTTTTATTTATGGCAATATTAGGTCCTTTATTTATGGCACTTTAAGGTCCTTTTTTTATGGCACGGTAAGGTCCTTTACTCATGCCATTTTAGGATGCTTTATTTATGGCACTCTAATGTCCTTTATTTATGGCTCTTTAAAGTCCTTTATTAATGGCATAGTGAAATTATAATTCTCGTTAATAACTTTTGCAATTAACAAGCATAAATTTTGTGTTAAAGAGCATGCAAAGAAGTTATTGCAAAACGGTCATTGTCAAATGAACACAGTAGTACTACTCATGCGTGATCATTTGCCATTCCAATCTAAGGTCTTCCTACACGAACCTGTTACTCTTGAACTCTATTACATAATAGACTTCTTTGCACAAACTCCTGAACTCTATTACATAATAGACTTCTTTGCACAATGCCAAATTCACAATCCATCGCTACCATATGAAACCTTAATGTGAAATATTGCTTTATGAAAATTTTGTAGCCAATATTGTATTAAAGTGAACGCTTCTGGTTGACCAATATTTGTGTTTCACCAGATTTGTGAGTCTGCATCACAAGGAAGGTCAAGGTTACACGCTGCTGTCGGCCATGATGTCAAGCTCTCTGGTCACCCCTCGACGCGACATATGGTCGCTCTTCGTTCCATCAGTTACCCAGCCAGTCACAGAGTCAATCCAGTTTCTTTGGCAACAGCTGACGTCTGTCGACATACCAGAGAAGTTTGTAACCAGTCTAATCGTCCCGGTTTCGGATGTTACTGGTGGAACAGAGTATCAGCTAAGAATGCAGCTGATCAACTGGTTACTGCCTGCACTCGAAGATGCGGGTGAAAGTTCAAGGTCACACAAATTGGATCCTGATTGGACAGCAAGAACTTTAATAACCTTGACCTTAAATGATCCAACATCATCAAAAACAGCATGTGAGCTTCAACAGAGCCATAGAAGCAGTCTGGAAGAACAGTATTTGGAAATCTGTCTTGAACTACCTTTATCTTGTGTTATGAAACATGGTGCTACTTCTAAAACAAAGCTGGAGAGATGCTCTGTTCATGTCCCTGTGCTTTTACTGGCTGTGGAGACTGTGATTCAAAGAGATGTGCAATATCTTTGTTCAAGATCTGATGAGCAGGTCTGTTGCTGCTTTGTTATTTGTTCAGTTTTGTTTTGATTTTTAGTATGCAATACTGTTTTGCTTCTACTTACAAAGATGTTGTGGATATATACATTTTTGTATTTTTTAGTGAACACTGCATTGTGATTTATTTCTGATTAGTTTCAACCATTCACTGCATAGTCAGAGCTACCCATTTGTCAGAATCTGCATAATGCTATCAGTGTTTTTATGCCCCCAGATCAAATGATCGGGGGTATATTGTTTTTGGCCTGTCAGTCTGTGTTTCTGTGTGTCTATCACTAAACTTTAAGCTTGGTCATAACTGTTGCAATATTGAAGATAGCAACTTGATATTTGGCATGCATGTGTATCTCATGGAGCTGCACATTTTGAGTGGTGAAAAGTCAATGTCAAAGTCATCCTTCAAGGGCAAAGGTCAAATATATGGCTTCAAAGCGGTGCAAATTTGGGTCCGGTAGGAGGATCCATTCCCAATGAAAAAAAGTATATATTTTTCTCAAATGGGACCTAAAAATTCCCAATTGAAGGTTGAATCTAAACATTTTAAATCATCTCCAAATCTAGCTCTATAAGTTGAAACTTAGAATCATAATATTGAAATATCTTTTTTATTATCACTTTTAAATTAATTTTAATCATAAAATCAACAATATTAATTTCTCAATTGTAGGCGAAAGTACTCAATATTTTTCTGTTCATCTGTGCATTGTATGTGAAATGTCTGCAATAGTACAGTTAATGAATGCAAGGCCAGCAGTTTTGTATTCCAGACAGTTAAAACAAAGATAAAATGAATACCATGTTATATATATAATAATGATTTCTGGTGTGAATGGTTTTTATGTTTTATAAGCTGGCAAACTGTTTCTGATTCTGCATTTGCTAGCTGTGGTACATTTCAGGTGTCCACGGTGCAAGAGACCCTGACATACTGCCAAATGGTTGCCAACTTTCTAAGACATTTGTTGACAAACAAAATAATAACCAAAGAAACTATCCTAGACTCAAATATGTACACATGCATGTCAAAGTTAATGAAGAAAATCAGTGGCTCCATGAGTGATTTAGTGAAAAAAGATGGAGTAGCCAGTGTTGCCTCCCTTGTTGAATCTCTGAAAAGACTTTTCAATTGGAGTCACCTCAGCCCAGAAGTGGGAGGGGTAATGTCGTCCCTGTGTAGAGCAGTGTCCCCATTACAGTTGACTGATCTTCTGATGGATATTGCTATGGATAAGGTAACAGCCTTGTAAAAAAACTGGCAAAAATTGTTTAGAACTTTTACAAAGGTAATTTTTAGCTCACTTTTTAGCTCACCTGAGCGATAGCTCGGGGTGAGCTATTGTGATCACTCACCTTTGAAGGCTCCCCTGAAAAAGTTGTTCAAAGATATTTGATTCGTCAAAAAACATGGCCGCAGGAGCTCGTTGAACTTTGCATGTTTATTCGTTTTTGCCTATTTTGTGAAAACTTTCAAAAATCTTCCACATTTTTTGTCCGATCCTTTCCAAATTTGCACAGTGTCTTTATATCAATGAGGACACGAACCCTACAAAAAAATGAGCATTATTGGTCCATGAAGTACAGAATTACCTCCCCTTGAATTGAGAAAATGGTGTTTATGCAATTAAGTCCAAATTTTTCATCCAATTCTTTCCAAACTTGCACAGTGTCTTCATATCAATGAAAACTCGAGCCCTGTCGAAAATGAGCAACATCGGACCATTAAGTCCAGAATTATCTCCTTGAGATGGCAGATTTAGAAATAATTATAGTGTACTCTTTTTTCCAATTAATAGTGCTATAAGGGTAAAGGATTTGCTGGCTACAGGCCAGATTTCTCTGACACGATTCTCTTCTGATGGCTTTGCTGCAGACCACATAAACCCTTAACCCAGAACAGTTAATTCTTTCTGCAAATGTTTGTGACTGTGGAAATCATTGAAATAAAAGGAGAAATTGCTGAAATTAGCATTTTCTCCTTTCATCACAATGCTTCCTACCCTATTAAATCAGTTTCTTCTTATTCCATTATAATTTAATTTGTCGTCTGCAACCTCTTTCAATTTGGAAAAGGGTTAACTACCAGAAATCAATTAATGCTGTAGTTTTGTTGATGAGAAATTATTTTTCCTTTAAAATGGGAGGTGATTATTGCTTAGGAAATTGTTCTGGTAGGGTTGAATCATTGTGGGAAATTGAGAAATTGTTCAGTCCAAAATATGTTGATTGGTAAAAGGATTTATCCTTATGCAAACATGGGTTGCCTGTTTAGTCGATGATATCTTGTCAATTTTGAGAAAAAGGAGGAATCTCTTCAAAACAAGCAAAAATTCCTTTTATCTCAATGTTTAAGTTTTTAGCGTACCTGAGCAGATCATATTCTCCTAAACCATTGAGCCAATTTCAACCAAATTTCATGTGGAGCATTCCTACGTCACGAAAAAAAAATATTGTTAAAAAAAATTTGGTCACATAACCAAGCTGGCCGCCATGCCCATATATGGTCAATACCTTAAAAAATCTTCTTGTCAGAAAGGGCTCGTCGGATTTTCAATTTTTTTTACAAGGATGATCCTTAAAGGCTCCCCTAAAAATTTGTTCAAGAAAATTTGTTTCTTGTCAATTACCATTGGGCCTAAGGCTATTAAATTTGTTCAGGTGAGCGATTCAGGGCCAATGTGGCCCTTGTTTAGGAGAAGGCAAGCTTTAATACTCTCTCAGGCAATTATATGAATCGCTTTTACATGTAAAATTTAGTTATATAAATGATTTTTAGCTCGGCTGTTTTCGGAGAAAACCCTAGGTATTGTTATAGCCAGCTCGTCTTGTCTTCCGCGTCGTGCTAAAACCTTTACATTTTGCTCTAAAATCAAAGTGCTTCCACATACAACTTTGAAACTTCATATGTAGATGCACCTTGATGAGTTCTACAAGCCACACGCATTTTGGGGCCACTAGGTCAAAGGTCAAGGTCACTGTGACCTCTACAAACAATAAAATCTGACAAGCTTTCATTAATTCAAAACTGCACCCACAGCCGAGCCTTAGCGGTGCTCTTGTTACAGTTTATAATACACAATTAAATACATGTTGAGAACATGTAACTATATTCTTTACCGACTCGCTGATGTAAAACAACTAACCTTTGTATTGAATCAAAGTGGAATCAAAGCAGAGGATAGGCAGTGCTACAAATGTCAAGTGCTTATTTGAAGTAACTTAGTAACTACAATTCTTAAGTACACCTGTAAATATTATTTTTATTAAAATATTCTCATCATTTTATTATGATCAAAGTGGTGTTGTTATAAACTGTGATGGTTCAGAATTTTGAAAAGAATACATTTATGTACAAAGACTTCGACAAAGATGGGATTGTATAGGAAATCTGATAATATGAATAAATGCAGTGGTCCGTTAGATATTCTGAATGTCTATGCAAAAAATAAAATGGCATTTTCCAAAAAAATTTAACCCTTGAATATTAACGTTTGAACAGTGTAAGAAAGAACATTGTAATCAGATTTAACATTTCAGAGACAATATTTTAAGTACATTTTAAGGTTTTGAATTTATTTTTAGCTTTCAAAGAAGGATGTAAATCAATCCCAAAGTGAGCTGGGAGTTGGCTTGAACGAGTCAAGGACAATCCATGAGCGGAGCCGGTCCAGAATCATGGACTTTGATGATGATGAGTTTGACCTTGACCTTGAAAAGGAGGTCAGTAGTCATAGCAACAACAACATGGAGATCGATGACCTTGACTTTGAAGAGAGACCGGAGAGCCAGGAGTCAGAGGAGAATTTGCACAGCATGGAGAGTAAGTCTGTGTGTTCATGTGTGTTTATACAAGTGTTGAAGTTGATGGCCACAATAAAAGGTCGACGCATCATCAGGAAGCATCCACGGACACAACCATCATGCATGGTTTAATAAGGCTACAGAAGTAATTTTAAGGTTACATGATCTTAAATGGAGATGAATGCCAAATGAACTTCTGTTTAGACAATTTAAATAACTAAATTATGCTAAGATTGCCTACTGTACATGCCATTTTTGTGCCATGCTATTGAGAAATAGCCAAAAAAGTTTGGAGATTTGTTTTTTTATTTAATAAAAGTCCTTCTTATTTCAATTAAAATTTTAGCCATCTATTTGTGATAAAAAATAGCAAGCTTTTATATAATTTAAAATAATATTTTGACAAATATTTTTCAAGTTCAGCAATTTTTGTTCAACAGCTGCTGGTAATTTATTTTTTGATATAAGCATCTTCCAATGCTTGATGACATATTTACAAAAATACCTGATTATATTTAGTTTGTCAGAATCTTTTGACCACCACATTGAGTGAGAGTCAGACCCTGAGGCTTCTGGCAGTCTCCACGCTCTGTGAGTGGTGTCGTCAAGGTGCCGAGTTGTCATGGAAACAGAAACCAGAAGTGGACCTGAAAATTCTAAAGTCGAAAGTAGTTCACCTCCTGAGTAATGATGCCTTTGACTTAAAGAAGGCTTTTGATCTGCAAATGGTAATGGTTATCTCATGATTATTTTTAGATTTATTTGTCTCTTACAGTGGTAGGCTTCAAGCATTGCAACTTTTCATCAGTCCTTCCATTGCACATATATTTGGACCTGAATTCTATGTACTCAAATGCTGGGCAGATTTTGCTAACTTTTTACAACTGAAGAATTTTCATGTGTGATCTCGAATGAAGGAATTTCTACAGCAACCAATTCTGACTGAAATATGGTGCTGTGTCAGTTTCTAATGTAGAGTATATATTTCGTCAAACTTTGTTTGCTGAAAGTCCTTTGAAGCATGTGCCTTTTGACTGACTGGTAGATTTGTATTTGCCCAAACTTTTGATGTGGCAGCATGAGTGTCTTTTACTCATCTAGTTATTTTTCAACTGATTGCATTTGCACATTGTCTTCAAGTGATTTTTAGTGATGACCTGTTAGAAACGTATTCTGATATCTATATATTTGATATTTTGAGATATTCCGCAAATATTACTATGGCAAATTTAGTTATATTTGAGGAATTATGATTTTACATAAAAAAAATGTAGAACATTGTGATGATACGATGCCAATACTTGATATCTTTAATAAACTACATTCATTCCCTGAAAATGTATGATGGTCTTATACTTATCTCTCATGTATATTTTTATTAACCTATGTATTTTAGCTCAATAGCATTGAAAGCCAAAGGCTTATTAAAATGCTCTTGATCTCTAATATATTTGTCTAGTTCTGACTGGTTTTGCCTTTCAGATGGTGTTGATAGTTACCAGTCTAACAGAGGCCCATGAAACCTTGACAACAAAGGAACTTCTCACATTTGCTACTGCAGTGAGGTACATATAAGGTTATTTGAGGAGAAGCATTCATTGTATTTCTTGATATATAGCTTTATAATATTAAATGCCTTGCTGTTTTTATAAAGGTTAAATCTCCCAAACCAGGTCTACTGATTTTATCAAAATAGTTCAAGGCATGTGATAATGACTGTTATATCAACCACTGATATTTGATATTACTATTGTTTGATTCTCAATTAAAATGTAATTTATTTATGTATTGTATTTGTTTACTAAAAATTTTAAACAACTGATATGATGCTCTGCAGAAAATTACTTTTCACATCTAGCTCAGATGCAAGTTTTCCCTTCCTTTAGAAAAAACATAGACTACAATGCGTCCCGTTTCAGAACATGTGTATCTGGGCACAGAAAGGACCAGGAGATCTGTGCAGTGAGTATCAGTCTACTGAGCAGACTGGTCCCACATATTGGATGTCAGGAGGCCGCCTCTAGTGGGTCTCTGAGAGAGACTCAGTCTATCATACTGCATTTAGCAGACGCATTTTGGTAGGTTTATTTGGTTGACGTTGAACTGTTTTCCAGTGTGTGTTTGTCACAAATTAATTGAGTATGTTTTGGTCATGGAACATGGGGGGGTGTATTTCAAAGTTTAGTAGGTCCTTCCGTGCCGGAGGCTGCCTTATTTGATGACCTGGAGTGTGTCCCGCCACTCCTACCTATTTTGCTCTCTAGACTCACACAAGTTGGTAAAGCTGCAATTTCCAGCTATTAATCTGGTAATGAAAGATTTCCAATTTTGGTGTGGTCTTGTTTCGTGGGTGGGGAACTGTAATACTCAAAGAAAACAACACCTGTCCAGTAGGGTGACCATTAACCAAACTCATATGCATCCAGGAACAGGAATTGAAACCGTATCACCTAGAGGAGCGCATGTACTAACCATTGACCTAACAGGACAGTCAATTGAACATGTTAGTCAAACAAAGAAGAGATATTAACTGTATTGCATCATTATATCCCCAAAAACATATTTTGTTGGATGTTATATAGAAGTGGTCTTTCAGCCTGTTTGTTTATCTTGCTTTCTGGAGGATACCATATCATAAAGAACTGGCCAATTTCCAATTAGGTTACCAATTTTAAATGTTGACAAAGTTATTCCAGCTGTTTAACTAAATTATGTTTAGACATTGTTTTTAGACAATATTTTGTGAGAGGTCTTACTTGTTTAATAATATTTGGTACAGTATGTGTAACATCATGAAGTACAGGTCTGGCAGTACTTTGGTTTGTTTTCATGGTTACCAGATGATAACGCTGAACAGCTAAACATGCAAATATTTGTATAAAAAATTGGCGCACTTATAAAATGATGATTATTGTCAATTTTGTTTGCCAAACAGAATAAAGATTGATACAGTATTAACCAATTTTTTCACCTGTAACCTGGTGGAATGTTCCTGACTCTTGTGAAAATTCTCTTTGATGAATTCTGTTCTTGAAATGTATGAACCTCTTTCATTCTTTCTAGGAAACTGGAGTCGTACTCTTCACCTGTTCGTAGACAGCTGACCAATTTAATGGAAAGATTAATGGAGGTAAGTTTTAATTAAAACTTCAAAATGCTACTTCTTAGATGGGGAAAACTGCTAAAGTATAAATTAGGATCCCAAATCCATTAAATCTATTATTTTTAATAAAACCGCCAGAAATAACATTGTTGACCAACCATTATGGGTTCCAGACCCTCTTGTTAAATCATCTCATTGCGTTCTTTCATATCATCATGGAAATACTATTCAGCTATTTTAATATTTAACTCTTCAGTTGTTGATTTAAAATAATCTTGGAGACAAAACTAACGAAATTATGTTACTTCCTGAGTCATTTTGTTGACAGACAATAAAGTACAATGTAAACAAGCATCTCATAGTGGAAATTGCATTGATTAGTAGATAGTACTTGTTTTGTAACTATAAACTATGAATTTCAGTTATAAGTAGTTTCATGCATTTGATAATTATCATTCTTTAGATTGCTAGCAATGACTTGGTTTCATGAACAACTGTCTCATCAATTATGACATAGTAGCTCTAAAATATGATTTACAACACTATCTCTACCCAAACAAGGAGCAATCATACTAATATAATAAGTTTAAATGTAATAATGTGATGCCAGCTTGAGTTTGTTGTCTTTCTTTGGAAAGATGTGCTGTTATGGCCATTAAGTAGTTTTTTCTCATTGATAAAGCTCTTTGCATATGGCTTTGTTATATTTTTGTGTCTACCTTTTTTCTAAACGAACTTTATGTTTACTATGTTCTGTTTTTAGAATGACCCACAATGCATCTGGTCCCGTTTCAAGTCAGAGAATGATGATGTTTCGCCAGATTCTCAGGATGCTTCTGGTCCAAGCCCCGCTGACCGATTCATCAATAGCGTCTCAGATGATTGTCTTTTGGTCAGAATGAAAGTGTCATCTGCTATATATAGGTAAATGATAGAAAGAATGCTGATTAGAATGAAAGTATTGTTAGCTATATATAGGTAAATGATAGAAAGAATGCTGATTAGAAAGAAAGTATTGTTAGCGTTATATAGGTAAATGGTAGAAAGAATGCTGATTAGAATGAAAGTGTCATCTGCTATATATAGGTAAATTATAGAAAGAATGCTGATTAGAATGAAAGTGTTGTCTGCTATATATAGGTAAATTATAGAAAGAATGCTGATTAGAATGAAAGTGTTGTCTGCTATATATAGGTAAATTATAGAAAGAATGCTGATTAGAATGAAATTGTTGTCTGCTTTAAGTAGGTAAATGATAGAAAGAAAGCTAGTAAGAATGAAAGTGTTGTTAGCTATAAATAGGTAATGATAGAAAGACTGCTGATTAGAATGAAAGTGTTGTCTATAAATAGGTAAATGATAGTGAGAAAGCTGATTAGAATGAAAGTGTTAGCTATAAATAGGTAAATGATAGTGAGAAAGCTGATTAGAATGAAAGTGTTAGCTATAAATAGGTAAATGATAGTGAGAAAGCTGATTAGAATGAAAGTGTTAGCTATAAATAGGTAAATGATAGTGAGAAAGCTGATTAAAATATAAGTGTTAGCTATAAATAGGTAAATGATAGTGAGAAAGCTGGTAAGAATGAAAGTGTTGTTAGCTATAAATAGGTAAATGATAGTGAGAAAGCTGGTTAGAATGCAAGTGTTGTCTGCTTTATATACTTGTAGGAAAATCATAGAAAAAAGCTGGCAATAATATAAATGGTGTATTTTTATGTCCCCCACCACTATAGTGGGGGACATATTGTTTTTGCCCTGTCTGTTGGTTTGTATGTTTGTTTGTTTGTATGTTTGTTTTCCCCAACTTTAACATTTGCAATAACTTTTGCAAAATTGAAGATAGCAACTTGATATTTGACATGCATGTGTATCTCATGGAGCTGCACATTTTGAGTGGTGAAAGGTCAAGGTCATCCTTCAAGGTCAAAGGTCAAATATATAGCTTCAAAGCGGCGCAAAAGGGGGCATAGTGTTTCTGACAAACACATATCTTGTTTATAAGGGTAAATGACAAAAATGAAAGCAACAACAAAAAAAGATACAATATATATTGACTTTTAAAAAAAGATTAAATTTGTGCTGTAAAATGTTGCTACATACGAGCATGCATGACATAATATCAAAAATTAATATGGTCATATAATTATATATCTGTTGAAGTTTTTCATTTTATTTAAATTTTACTGATCTATAGATTGTGTTTGTTTTCTGTCAGGTTATTTCTACGGAACAAGGATTCGTATCAGGAACCCTTAGACAGATCTACGCAGGAAAGCATGTTTGCACTTCTCTTCAAGGAATTGAAAGAACTAATTGATTTAACAGCAGAGGTAGCCTTTTGCTTTCTACATGTCTAGAATGCAATAGTCAAATAATAAGTATAATATAAAAATAATATTTTGGAATTTGTGTACATTAATCTGAATTTGTTGGTATTTGGCTCAGACAAGCACCTATGGCATAAAACTTCTGTACAAAATTGTATACCCTTTGCAACAAAGTAGAGGACCAGTTTGTTTGATTCACTATAGTTGTCTGTATTTATGTCTATCTTTATTCACATTCTTGTCAAATGCAGCAGTCATGCACTTAGTAACAAACAATACACATCCATTGTTCCTGATATCATAAAAATTCCAACTGTTATTATCCGGTGTTAAAATTTATAAAGTTGTGCCCCTTTTTCAACTAAGATTTTCTGTACCATGATTATTACAATAAGCTGCATACTATAGCCATTGGTGTTTTGATAGGGAATATGTTTGTTGTCCCCTACCGGTCAAACCGGAGGGGACTTATGGTTTGCACTCCGTCAGTCTGTCCGTCACACTTTTCTGGATCCTGCGATAACTTTAAAAGTTCTTCATATTTTTTCATGAAACTTGAAACATGGATAGATGGCAATATGGAGTTTATGCACGTCATTTCATTTTGTTCCTACGTCAAAAATTCTGGTTGCTATGGCAACAAATATATATAAAAAAAAGATTTTTTTTTTTTTTTACTGACAACTGTGGTGTTTCACCGGTAGGGGACCATATTGCTTGGCAATCTCTTGTTACTACTCTAGTTTTCCGCTGTACCCCTTGCAGGCCAACCTGTCGGCAGAGAGGCGTGAGGATTTCTGTACCGCGGTGGACTCGACCCTGCTGACGAGCCTCGGGTCAGTGATCTGCCAAAGCGATGTCTGTGAGAAGCTTGCCCTGTTCTCACTTCTGCAGTTCGTAAAGGAGAAGAGTCTTAATGTGGGCAAAGTCTGCAAGGTAGGCAGGTTGGAGCTTGTTATACCCACACAATAAATGAGGTATATTGGAGTCACAATAAATAAATAGAAATTAAATCACAAGGGTAATAGCCAGAATGGTTTGATAACAAGATTTGCAACAAAAAAATAATTATTATTACAGAAATAGCAAAAACTACTCTGTAAATTATTTTGATTCTCAAACACTTTTTATCCATAATTCGTCCATATAATATTAAACCTATTTTAATCACCCACCCTGCCTTTTTTTTCTAAAAACATATACATATGCGTTTCCCTGAAATCATGACATCAAACGAATTTGAAATTAAGCAGGTTTCATTCATAAGCATTATGTGGTTAATTAAGTGTTTCATATGAATTGTTAAATATGAAGCAACTATGCTAATAAACTGAAATGCCAAAACATAATTGTTCTGCTAATATTGATTTTCTGCTAGATTATGTATTATTTTACTGACCACTTTTTGGGAATTCCTTAAAATACTCTTTCAAAATTTCACAATAACCCACTCTTTTTATGTCCCCCACTATAGTAGTGGGGGACATATTCATTTTGCCCTGTCTGTTGGTTGGTCTGTTGGTTGGTTGGTCTGTTGGTTGGTTGGTTTGCGCCAACTTTAACATTTTGCAATAACTTTTGCTATATTGAAGATAGCAACTTCATATTTGGCATGCATGTGTATCTCATGAAGCTGCACATTTTGAGTGGTGAAAGGTCAAGGTCAAGGTCATCCTTCAAGGTCAGAGGTCAAATATATGTGGCCAAAATCGCTCATTTTATGAATACTTTTGCAATATTGAAGATAGCAACTTGATATTTGGCATGCATGTGTATATCATGGAGCTGCACATTTTGAGTGGTGAAAGGTCAAGTTCAAGGTCATCATGTAAGGTCAGAGGTCAAATATATGTGGCCCAAATCGCTTATTTTATGAATACTTTTGCAATATTGAAGATAGCAACTTGATATTTGGCATGCATGTGTATCTCATGGAGCTGCACATTTTGAGTGGTGAAAGGTCAAGGTCAAGGTCATCCTTCAAGGTCAGAGGTCATATATATGTGGCCCAAATCGCTTATTTTATGAATACTTTTGCAATATTGAAGATAGCAACTTGATATTTGGCATGCATGTGTATCTCATGGAGCTGCACATTTTGAGTGGTGAAAGGTCAAGGTCATCCTTCAAGGTCAAATATATGGGTGAAAATTGCGCATGTAATGTCACTTCTGCAATATTGAAACTAGCAATTTTATATTTGAAATGCGTGTGTATCTCAAGGAGCTGCACATTTTGAGTGGTGAAGGGTCAAGGTCAAGGTCATCCTACAAGGTCAAACGTTATATAGGGGGACATTGTGTTTCACAAACACATCTTGTTTTCCTTCATTTTCTATTAAGAAAACTTTTCAGGTCGTGGTAAAGTAATGCTTATACTAACTAAGTGAGTAATTACTTCCATTAATTATGCCCCCCTTCGAAGAAGAGGGGGGTATATTGTTTTGCACATGTCGGTCCGTCCGTCCACCAGATGGTTTCCAGATGATAACTCAAGAACGCTTAGGCCTAGGATCATGAAACTTCATAGGTACATTGATCATGACTGGCAGATGACCCCTATTGATTTTGAGGTCACTAGGTCAAAGGTCAAGGTCACAGTGACTAGAAATAGTAAAATGGTTTCCGGATGATAACTCAAGAACGCTTACGCCTAGGATCATGAAACTTCATAGGTACATTGATCATGACTCGCAGATGACCCCTATTGATTTTCAGATCACTAGGTCAAAGGTCAAGGTCTTAGTGACAAAAAACGTATTCACACAATGGCTGCAACTACAACTGACAGCCCATATGGGGGACATGCATGTTTTACAAACAGCCCTTGTTTAAAACTCTTTACATTGAGAAAAAGTGGAAGCCTAAGGTACAGCTGAAAATTAGAAATGTTAACGTCTTACATTTAAAATAAACATAAACATTAATTGGTTGGTGGTGTCAAAATGTTGTTTCCATTTAATAACATAAGATTTCATTGACCAATCTTGATGAAATTTGGTTATAGCAGACTTGCATGGAGGCCTAACTTGGAATTGTATTTTGAACTTGTCAAGTCATGTTCAATGTTACTTTAAATAGGAAAATCAATTCTGCTTCGTAATTTGAGTTAGGAGAAGGTATTGTCCTGGATTTTTGTGTTTATTTAACTCTCATGGAGGCTAACTTAAGATTGCATATTGAGTCATTTGGGTCAAGGTCAGTGTCACTGTAACTAAAAATAGAAAAAAAACTGTTTCCATGCAATTATTGGATTTTGAATTAAGGAATTATGATGAGGTAGAAGTAAAACTTTGTTTAATCTTTTCTACAGCTGTTGTCCAAGGTGTCCTCAATGCTTGGTCACGGCAGCCTGGAGACGTATGTGGCCAGTCATCTCCCTTACCTCGTACACAAATGGCTGGTTGCAGAATACCCAGTGGAGAGGTTTCCATTCCAGATACTGAACTGTACCAGTCTTAAGCAGTTTTATGGGTGAGTAGAGTGAATGAAAGCTGTACCAGTATGAAGCAGTTCTATGATAACCTGTAGACAGCAGTTCTTTAGTAACCTGTCAACAGCAGTTCTACTGTAACCTTTCCTATGTAACCTGTTGACAGCAGTTCTATGGTAACCTGTTGACAGCAGTTCTATGGTCAACTGTCGACAGTAGTTCTATGGTAACCTGTCGACAGCAGTGCTATGGTCAACTTTCGAC
Organism: Dreissena polymorpha; assembly: GCF_020536995.1. Classification (NCBI taxonomy): domain Eukaryota; kingdom Metazoa; phylum Mollusca; class Bivalvia; order Myida; family Dreissenidae; genus Dreissena; species Dreissena polymorpha. Next base: position 59,579,293 of record NC_068366.1, on the reverse strand, counting down.
AGCAGTTCTATGGTCACCTGTCGACAGCAGTTCTAGGGTAACCTGTCGACAGCAGTTCTATGGTCATCTGTCGACGGCAGTTCTATGGTCACCTGTCGACAGCAGTTCTATGGTAACCTGTCGACAGCAGTTCTATGGTAACCTGTTGACAGCAGTTCTATGGTAACCTGTCGAAAGCAGTTCTATGGTCATCTATGGAAACCTGTCGACGGCAGTTGTATGGTAACCTGTCAACAGCAGTTCTATGGTAACCTGTCAACATCAGTGCTATGGTCATCTGTCGACAGCAGTTGTATGGTCATCTGTCGACGGCAATTCTATGGTCACCTGTCGACAGCAGTTCTATGGTAACCTGTTGACAGCCATTCTATGGTCACCTGTTGACAGCATTTCTATGGTCACCTGTCGACAGCAGTTCTATGGTAACCTTTCCTATGTTACCTGCTGACAGCAGTTCTATGGTAACCTGTTGACAGCAGTTCTATGGTTACCTGTCGACAGCAATTGTATGGTCACCTGTTGACAGCAGTTCTATAGTCACCTGTCTACCAGGCTAATAAGGGACAACAGTCTATACTGGATTTTAAGAAGGGACTTTTTTAAAAGTAAAAATTCCATCAAACTAGAAATTTTCGTCCCTCGCTTACCTTTAAGCCCAGTTTTCCCAGAACAAGGCTCGTATCATACCGGTACCCATACTTTTTAGGGAGTGCAACAAAATACTGATCCCTGAACTGGCAGCCTGCAAGTCCCTACAGGGACCTCCTCAGGGGACACATTCTTCTGGTTAATGCATGTGTGTTTAGTGTCGTCCCAAATAAGCCTATGCAGTCCACAAAGGCTTTAAAGGGACGACACTTCGCTTAAACTAGATTTGATTTACTTCCTTTAAATCTGAAAGTGTTGTCCTTTGTCTACTTTGCAGGCTATTCCGTGAATACATTTTACGCACATGCAGTAAGCCCAGTTTTCCCAGAACATAGCTCATATCATATCAGTACCAATACTTTGCAGGGAGTACACCAATGTCCTAATCCCAGAGCTGGTTGCCTGCAAGTCCCTACAGGACATACAGCACATTGGGGCCAAGCTGGGGCAGCCCCTCGGGGACCTCCTCAGGGCGCACATTCCCCATGCCATGACCCACATTCTGCCTGCCTTCGCTTCCAGGAAACAATCTACTAAAGCTACTGCAGCATATGACCTGCTTGTTCAGGAACTAACTAAACCAGTAAGTTTTGAAACACTTCACCAAGGATTGTTCTTATTTTCTGACTTTGTCTTAACTGAAAATATGAGCAATCTAACAAAATGGTTTTTTGAAATTTTTGCCAATTAAGATACTTTTGTAGTTTGATTTGGTTTTATTTTCTCTTGCTCATATTTAAAAATACAGTTTTAAATGATCATAGCCTTAGGAATATACCATTATTCAAGGGTTACTGTTCTCATCTGTTTGTTTTAGTTGGGGTGCTTGTATACCGTAGGTTTCCACGTATAGCGCGCTCCCGTGTATAGCGCGCAGGCTGTTTTTTAAATGCAAAAATGGAGAAAAAAATATTTAAAGACAATAAAACCACCAAATCGAACCGAAAATGGCCGCCATTTTACTATTGCACAATCCAATAATCCGGGGCATTGGAAAGCTTAATTAAGCACTCAAAATAGGAAGCGTCATTATGATTAGGAGCATGGGTTGCATAGCACTATACTTATCTGACAATTTTGAAATTTTCTAGCAAAAGATTAACAGTCCACGTGCATTTCGTGAAAAACGTGAGAAAATAAGAATTTGTGTACATCCTGTGATTTTTCCTCGGGGAAAGCATGGGCATTACCGGTAAATTTGAATGTCGCATGAGAGACAGGGATACAGTTGTTGAGGTACACCACTGTTGAACGTTCAATATTTATACACACAAAATGCAATTGCATATCTTCACGTTCTCAAGTGTCAATTAGTGTCTCAAATGTCAATTAGCGTCTTAATAAGTCGTGGCACATATTACTCATTAACATCTGCAAGTGCAAAATGACACCTACCGTTACCCGCAAAAAAGACCTTGTTCGCACCTACCCTTGCCTGCTCTCCGGAATGTTGACAACAATCCCCATGGGAATTCGTCAATAAAGAAGTGTAAAAACACAAACAAAGAAATGTCCGTAAGTTTATTCAAACTAATTTATTTTTGACCAAAACTTCTTCTACCGCATTCATATCTACCAGTAGCGACTTCTTGTTGTTTCGACAATGGCCCCTCAGTCTGTACGATTATAGGGTGGTAGTTTTCTGGAAAAAAACATGGCAGCCATTTTGATTATTTACGATTACACAACATATTTTTTACCAATTTATCAGCCAGGATAGCGTTGTATCAATGTATAGCGCGCACCAGCTTTTTAATTTGAATTTTGGAGGTATAACACTGCGCGCTATACGTGGAAACCTACGGTACAAAAGATTGCTTATTTTTAGAACTGCCATTTTCTAGTCATTTCTTTGTAATTTTCATATCTATAACAAGAAATCACACACAGTTTTATTAGCCACTTCTCACAGAATTAATTCTTTTCATTATCCTATAAATTACAAAATGTACTTTTTTATGCAAATAAATCTTGCTCCTTAACATCAGGTACTTGAAGGTGAGATTGTAAGCAATCTGGATGAGATCGTGGTCAACCTGCTTCTGTGTCTGCATGAGACTGAACATGATGTTGGAGCCATCAGGTAGGTTTTCCATATTTTCTTGATTATAGAAAAGGACAATTAACCGTATAATGTCATTATGTAGTTTTCAATACCCCTGTGACCAATAAGTAAACTTTGATGAATTGAGGAATGGGGCTGTTTAAAAATGGCGAAAAAAATACTGATCAATAAAACATAACCAATCATTAACTGTCAGTCTGTTAAGAAATGTTATTAATTATGTATAGTTTTAGGGAAAATAGACTTAGTTAGGTAAATCATTGATTTCTTGTTGTTTATAATGCTTAAACTTAATAATGAATAGTTTTTCACGTTTGTTTTATATTGCCAATTATGTTTTTTCAAGCCAAATAAATTGTTATGTATAGATATTTTGCCATTGTGCCTGGGTGTCAAGGAAAGAAATCTGAATGTATTCTTTTTGTTGATTGAAACAACAATGACAACATATATAAATAAATACTTATATGTAAACAAAAACAACATTTAAAAATAAATATTTCTATGTAACAAAAAATCCGCTCACATTCCCATTTTTTGGAAAAAGTGCCTGAGCAACGCATGCATTTTTGTCAGGCTTAGTTCTAAAATCTTCTACTGTTGATTAGGGACACCAACCCGGAGCCCAACCCCCCATTTTACAGTGGAGTAACGGTGTCTGCAACACTGGACTATCTCACTAAAAGCTTTGGGGCTGATTCTTCAATCGTGGAGATACTTTCCAAGACCTCCGTAAACTGCCTTTTATCTTGTTTTAACTGTGATTTCAAAAGTAGTTTTGTCTGTTTAAGATGTCGTCTGACTGCTGCTGAATTTAATCAAATCACTTCACTTTATATTATGTTTTCGTGAAAGAAAAGAGCTTTGTTTTCTTTTTTATTGCCATAAATTAATCAACAACAGATGAATAATTCAATCTTTTTTCTGTTATTGTGTAAGATTGTTTAGCATTACATGTTAAAATTATGTTACACCGTCTGGTACACTATTGCCATGAATTTTCAATCTTGATTGTGTTCGCTCATTTGTTCACGATAGTTATATTAATTGAAATAAATAATTAAAACAACGGATTTCTACTTTAGCAGTTCTCATTTGATAACCTGGAAACAGTTTATTTAAGAATTGGTATTTCTCATGTCAGCCTTACAAAATTCAGTACCAGAAAGAAGCATTTAATATGCAGCAGTGACCGATAGGCAAGAATTTACCACACAACTTCATGTGTTACTGTAGGACAGTTTGCAGAAGATCTTGCTGAAGCTGTCATCTGCACTTTTTACCAGTCGACGAATGTCTTACAAGCGCAGCATGCTTTTCAAGTACTGTCTGTTCACACGTCTGCTGCTGAAGCATTTTTACACACAGCTAGGAGGCAGCTGGGCATTCGTGCTCCGGGATGTGATCACACGACTCGTATACTTGCTGATAGACATGTGTGACCGACCCATGTAAGTACCCATGTGGATTACCTCCCCTTTCAATAGTCAACAATTGTAACGTAATGTAAATATACTTTGAGTAAGAGGCAATCCAGGCTTGTCCTTACTTTATGATTTTCAAAATGCAAGAATCACAATAATAGCAACAATGATGACTTTATACTGCAAAATAGAGTATTGGCTCATAGGCATTTAAGGTAAAAGTAAACTTAATATTAATAACCAGGTTTTTAACCAGGTTTTTAACCAGGTTTTCCGAAGGAAAAAACTGGTTATTAGATTGGCGAATGCGGGCGGGCTGGCTGGCTGGCGGGCTGGCGGGCGGGCGGAACAAGCTTGTCCGGGCCATAACTTTGTCGTTCATTATGAGATTTTAAAATCATTTGGCACATTTGTTCACCATCATGGGACGGTGTGTCGCACGAAAGAATCACGTCAATATCTCCAATGTCAAGGTCGCCACGACTAAAAATAGATTTATTTTAAAACAAACTTACAAAGGGGGTTAATTTTGTTTGTTCATTTCAAAAGTTCAGTTTGAGTTGTCTCCCTTTATCAGATTTTTTTTCACAATGAAAACCTGGTTTTGTGACAATTTTGTCCCTTGTTTACAAACTTTTAATATATGGTTTGCTTTGGGTAGCTTTGTTCAGAGATATATCAATACTGGTATTGCTGACTTCTAAATGCTTGGAGAAATAGTCACATTTGATGATGAAAAGATGTTGTATTTTAGTGAGAAAGATATTGACAGCTATTACCGGGAGAGTATTGCCTGTGTGGCATTGGAACTGCTGGGGGAGGTGTGTCAAACAGCTATAGACACCTGTGCTAAGGTATGGATGTATATTAGCTTTTATATTTCACTTGTATATGTTAACCCTTTACCACTTAGATACGCACTTGGACACATGTGTAGTCCCTTGGAAAATCAAATTAAATGCAAGACCTCTCCTACTTGATTCAAGTTTTAAAGGCTTTTAACCCAAATATATTCATGAGCAGTAAACAGCATATAACCTGATAAGACTGCGAGTAACTCCTAGTCTGTTCTGGTTTTATGTTGGTTGTATACATGGCCATTTTCAATTTGCTTCTGAGCAGGAAAGTGTTAATTATTCATGCAATTTGAATTTTATACAAACTATATAGTAGAGCTGATGTGTTCATGGACACAACAGAACATAAAAAGAGGCTTTCTCACTAACTCTGCAATTATTTATTGAAATTTCTAACATTATGGACTTGAATATGAGATCTATAGTTACAATGGTGTCAACGGTTTGTACATTTAAGTTCATGAATATTTGCGGAAAAATATTATAACATTTTGTATAAAAAAAAATATGCATTCATAGATTTATTCCTGAACAATGATTTCATTTATTTCTAAAGGGACAAGCAGTGAATTCATTGATTTCTAAACAGACAAACAGTGAATTAATTGATTTCTAAACAGACAAACAATAAATTAATTGATTTCTAAACAGACAAACAATGAATATATTGATTTCTAAACAGACAATGAATTAATAATTTATAAAGAAACAATGAATTTGTTGATTCTACTATAATAAAAAAGATCATACATTTCCACTAATTTTTCCATTTTTTCAGGAGTTGATGAAGTATGTGGGTTTTATAACAAGCAATTTGATACCAGTGGCTGAATGTCAAGGCGATATTGGTCAAAAGGTAAATACAGTGAAAGAAGGAGTGTAACATAGAACATGTATATGGATGTAAATTAAATTTTGTCTTAATCTGACTTTTGATGTAGCCACTTTCAGGGGAACACTCTAGAAGTCACATTTTTAGTCCAATGCAATGTTCCTATCTTAACACTTTAGAAGTCACATTTTTAGCTCACCTGAGCACACGTAGTGAGCTTCTGTGAACGCCATTGCTTGATCATTTGTAGGCTTGTCTGGTCTGTCAGCAACATTTGAATTGTTAACACTTTAGAGGCCACATTTATTGTCGAATCATTATTAAACTTGGTCAGAAAACTTTTCCCAATTATATTTCGGACTAGTTTTAGACAGGGTCACATGAGGAACAAAACTAGGTCACCAGGTCAAATAAGAGAAAAATCTTGTCAACACTATAGAAGTAACATTTTAAGTCCAATTTTCATGAAACTGAGTGGTTTATGCTATCGCTGCATTCAAAAATGATACCAATCTGTTGAAAAAAATGGCCCCAAGCTGTCATTTTCCCTTATATAGCTATAGTGAAACCTTGTTAATTTTCTGGATGTCACATTTTAGGTGCAGTAATATTGAAACTTGCTCAGAAGGTTTTTCTTATGAAATCTCATTGCAATTGTGGCCACCAATGGATGGGGCAGTTTTCTTTAAATGTCTTCAGTACAACCATGTTAACACACTAAAAATCAAACTTATTGCTCAATCAAAATGACACTTGATCAGTACCAGTACATTAATTTTGTTCTCATGACATCTCAAGACGATTTTAAAAATCATATTGGGTAAAAAGCAAGATCAGAAGCAGCAATTATTACACAAACTTCACAAGAGCTGCACAAAACAGTTTAGTTCCTTGGATGTGTGACCTAGGGCCTCGGGCTGTCTTCTTTAAAAATTGATCTTATTATTTTACAAATATTTGGGTCTACAAATGCCTAAATGGTACATGATAGTTAGTATCAGGTAAGCAAACTTGGGACATAGGCTGTCTGTTTAAAACATTGATCTGATTACTAAACAGCTATATTGGAGTACAATATCCTAGACGGCACATGAAAGTAAACACGGAAGCCTCAAACTGCCTGTTCTTCAAAATATCTAATAGCCTTCAGCGTGAGATCTGGGCTTTGCTTCTCAGACCATCCAATACTTTACCTCATGGACAGTTTTCAGAACTTCTTATATCTATTACCTAAACAATGAATAATGTAATCAAAAGTACATAGAAATTGGTTATTTTTCATAAGGTAGAATGTGTTTAACTGGTAATTTCAATGGGTATTGATAGTCAACTATGTTTAAGTGAAAATGCTGTAAGCTTGGAACCAAACAATTAATGTACAAACAAATTCATTAGATACATGATACATAAAGCCTGCACCAGTTTTGTCCTGGCTTTGATTATGAGCAGGTTATTTTAGAAGTGCCGCACTAACCTGTTGGTGTGAGGGCTAGATACCCTCTCAATTTTTTTTTAAAAGACACATTGAAAACAAGACAATCAAAATGGCATCAATTAAAAATGTGATGTTGTAGAAATGGCATCAATTAAAAATGTGATGTTAATGACATGGTGTTGAACAAAAATGGGTGCAATTCAACGTTTTCTATCTGAATCCAGCATAAAATGTTAGTTAAATTTTAAGGCTTTACAATTTTGAATTAACATTTTGCAGGCCCTGGCTATACTGAAACTGTTGATTGTTGAAAGAGGAGGTGATTTAGTGAGCGCAGTTGTGGCCCTTGATAACTTTCCAGACAGACCAGCATTTGAAGAATGTAGAAAAAGGCACCTAAAACTGAAATATGCTGCAGGAAGATTCAATTTTAAACAGGTTTGGAGTTAATATAAGTTCATTTTTAACTTTAAACTATATTTTAAATATTAAATATTTTTGTAACATTCATTTATCTGTATGCCATGGTTATATTTAGGCAAAAAAAAAATTACAGCCTCTCTGATAAATCAAACACTACATGTTTTTGTTATCAAAAACAGGACAGTTAAATACTTATAGATTTTCTTTTAAAGGAGGTCGAGCATTTCCTGTCAGCCAGTAGCGATCATGTTGTTGGATCCAAGTTACGTCTGGAAGGTCTTCACTTCCTGTTTGGACAGCTGAAGGAGAATAGTGACCAGCTGCAGACACTGAAAACAGGTAAGTTGTCATAGTTACTTGTAATTTTGAGATCAACTTCAAAGACATGGCTTGCAGCGTCAGAGCTAGGTTTTAGTTTTAGTAAGTTTGTTTATGTCTTGGCATTGTGTATGGGATTGTTGCAACAATTCCACTGTTATGAAAAATAGCAAAATAACATCTGATGTATTTCTCTAGAACAAATTGAGCTATTAAATAAACTGCATTTACACCTTATATCCTGACCAAGCTTGCATAAAATATAGGGTGATTGGGATAAAGTATCCAAAAAAGACTTGATGAAAGAGTTTGTTGACCATTTCAGATGACACCCTGCTAAGACTGGTGTGCAGTTTGGTGGAGCTGAGTAAATGTAAGAACCAGTCTGTTGTCGAGGCAACCAGCAGGTGCTTGGGAGTGCTGGGCCCAGTCGACATGAGCACCATCTGCTTTCCCCACCCTCCTCGGCCGAGAACACTAGATGTGGCCTTGACCTGTTTTCAGGATATTCCAGCCATGCACAAATACTGTCACATATTCCACAAGTTGAACGATTATCTGACGGACAAAAGGTTTGTGGTCTTTGCACAAATACTGTCACATATTTTGTCAGTTTGTTTTGTAAGCAAAAAGTGTTATGAGGTGCTTCATGCAAAAAAACATGTGTTTAAGTATTTTAGAAACATTTTTTTATCCCCCGCCATAGGCGGAGGGATATTGTTTTGGCGTTGTCCGTCTGTCTTTCCGTCCGTCTATCTTTCCGTCCGTCAATCTGTCCGGAGCCATGTCTTAGAAGTGCTTTGGCAGATTTTATTGAAACTTGGTATGAGTATATATATGGATAAGAGGATGATGCATGCCAAATGGCATTGTACACCATCTGTCAATAAAGGAGTTATGGTCCTTTGTATCTTGAAAAAAAGCTCACTTTTGTGTCCGGAGCTATGTCTTGGAAGTGCTTTGGAGGATTTCATTGAAACTTGGTATGAGTATATATATGGATAAGAGGATGATGCATGCCAAATGGCATTGTACACCATCTGTCAATAAAGGAGTTATGGTCCTTTGTATCTTGAAAAAAAAGCTCACTTTTGTGTCAGGAGCTATGTCTTGGAAGTGCTTTGGAGGATTTCATTGAAACTTGGTATGAGTATATATATGGATAAGAGGATGATGCACGCCAAATGGCATTGTACACCATCTGTTAATAACAGAGTTATGGCCCTTTGTATCTTTAAAAAAAATGCTTTTTAATATAAGCTTAGATCTTTATCTCCAATAACACATGAGCCAGAGTCATGGAACTTGTCATAGTTGTTCTCAATCATCTGGAGGTGCTTCACATTCAACACCCATAATCCTAGGGGCTAAGGTCAAGGTCACAAATTTGATGAATTATTCATTATTTAGTCATTCCTTTACTATGCATCAAGGGATTCTTTAATAACTGTCCACAATTGTTCTCCATTATCTAGCTGAGTGTCAAATATAAGATCCAGGTTGCTAGGGTCATTGTCAAAGTCACACACAAAGGTCAAAATCACACATTTTGATTAAATATGCCTTATTTGGTAATGATTCTACCATACTCAAATTGATTCTCAAAATGTCCTGATGTAATTGTTCTCAATTATCAGGCACAACCCTTCACTTATACCTTTTCTTTTAGTTCTACATCCATCCATAAACAAAATTAATTTGGCAAGGGATATCAATTCAACGAATTTGCTTGTTTGCATCACAAATGGTACTGAAAAACTATGACTTAAAGTATTTCCACAAGGTTGAATGGAAAAAAAGCCCTCTTAAGTCCACATTGATTGCCTAACCTTTATGAATCTTGCTTGGAACGTTTGTTTAAATGATTTCTCTGACAAATAACATATGTTTCTTGTCCATTGGAAACATGACCACCATTAGACGAGACATTTATGGTTTAAAAAGTCTAGTAATTATATTTTTTGGCAATCTTGGCATGAAACTTGCTCAGGACATTAAAAAAATAGTTATGATATCTAGGCAGATTTCAAAAGTAATTGTGTTTTTTTAGCTCACCTGATTGCTCAGGTGAGCTTTTGTGACTGGTCTTTGTCAGTCGTCCGTCCATCCGTCCACATTTGTTCGTAAACACTCTAGAGGCCACATTTATTGTCCGATCTTTATGAAACTTGGTCAGAAGATTTGTCCCAATGATGTCTCGATCGAGTTTGAAACTGGATCATGCTGGGTCAAAAACTAGGTCACTAGGTCAAAAAAAAGAAAAAGCTTGTAAACACTGTAGAAGTCACATTTAATGCCCAATCTTCATGTAACTTTGTCTATATGTCTGTCTTAATGATATGTTGGTTGAGTTCAAAAGTGGTTCTGGTCCATTGAAAAACATGGCCGCCACAGGGCGGGGCAGTTTTCCTTATATGGCTATAGAGGAACCTTGTAAACACTCTAGAAGTCACAATTTTTGCCCAATCATCATGAAAGTTAATCAAAACATTGGTTTTATTGATATGTCGGACGAGTTTGAAAATGGTCCAGATTGGTGAAAAAACATGGCCGCCAGTGGGCGGGGCATTTTTCTCTATTTGTATATAGTGAAAACATGTGAACACTCTAGAAGTCACATTTTTTGCCCAATTTTCATGAAATTTGGTCAGAACATTTGTTTCCTTGATACGAGCGTTGAGTTAAAAAATGGTTCTGGTCAGTTGAATAACATGGCTGCCGTGGGGGGGGGGGGGGGGGGGCAGTTTTCTTATATTTATATAGTAAAAAAAGCTTGTGAACACTCTAGAAGTCACATTTTTTGCCCAATCATCATGAAACTTGGTGAATAGATTTGTTTAATATATATCTCAGATGAGTTTGCAAATGGTCCCGATGAGTCAAAAAACATTGCTGCCAGGGGGGTGGGACAGTTTTCCTTATGTGACTATATAGAGAGAAACCTTGTGATCGAACACTATAGAAGTCACATTTTTTGCCTAATCATCTTGAAACTTAGTCAATACATTGGTTTTATTGATTTCTTGGACGAGTTGGAAAATGGCTCAGATCGTTGAAACACACTTTTTAGCTCACCTGATTGCTCAAGTGAGGTTTTAGGATTGGTCTTTGTCCACTGTCCGTCTGTCCACATTTGGTTTGTAAACACTCTAGCATTCACATTGCTCAAGCATTCTTTATCAAAGTTGCTGAAAGATCTCAGTCAAGTTTGATGATGAGCAAAATCACATAATTAATGCCATAATTATT